>NC_056631.2:90687849-90870097 GCF_002870075.4 Lactuca sativa
AAATAGTGTCTAACTACTAATCTACTATAGTGTTTTCAGTATATTCAGGTTTACATGATGATATTTGGTTATGTTATCTTTTTGGAGGTCATGTGTTCAGCATTTATAAATATATTCAACATGTTATGAAATTTTGAAGTGCATGTTTACATTTGGATGCGATATTTTATATATATTTTATCAAACTGTGAACTAACCGGCATAAAAAATACATATATTACATTTATCTCACAAAATACCATAGAATAACGGAAATGAGAGCATAAACTCTTTAAGGAGTTAATTTTAGCTATTTAACTATTTGGTTTGGTTTTAATATTAGTCATATTAGTTTATGTTGTAGACTTACGCAACAAGTTTTTTAAGGTATTGTTCGGCGAAGCTTCCGCTACTTAAGGAATTAATAGCACTCACATAGTCACATGCTCAGATTTTCAGGGTGTGACAAAGTATCATTTGGTAAAACTGTAAATGGTTTTGATTTTTTTTTAAAACGATATTGGAGAGAATTAAGAAACATAAATGTGGAATAATGAAAGGTATAGGGACCAAACCTGGGAGTAGACTTTATTAGATGACTGTTGTGGCTTTTTGGGAAAAATTGGAGCTAACATCTCAAAAAATGCATCGACATCAAAAGACCCTTGTTCAGACTTCAGCTTTTGGAAAAGTTGCAATGGTCTCATATAACGTGCATCGAGATTACTAAGATCTATTTTAAAGGAATTCTCGTCATATATAGAACAAACGTTTCCCCATTCTTGATAAAAAAACAACATATAAAATGGAAAGTGATTCGTACACAACCCTTTAAAACATTAATTGTTGTGTATGGAAAAATTTTGTTGTGTACGAATCAGCTCCCATATAAAATTAGTTTATTTCATAGATTTTGAATACTTAATGGAAAAAAGAGCATTTGTGTATACGTACACAACAATATCAACAATATCACTCTTCCTCCCATTCAGCCACGATCATATTAAAGGATCTCAACTCATAACTCAAGTGTCAATTAAAGCCGTCAATATGAACATAACAATATATAGTTTCTACTTTCTATGTAGTAATTGTTTATTTAGCTTTTTAGATAAATATGAAGTTTTCTTTATGACTGCTGCTTTCTATTTCCTTTGGGATAAGTACTCGTATATTATATTTTGAAATTGGGAAATTAACTGGTACGATTTTGTTTGATTTACGTTTTGTTTTTTTTTTATTCTTTTTGTTAACATGCCACTAACTATGATTTTCTAACCATGAAATTATTTAATTAGGTTAAATCATTTATACTTGAACAGTTTAGATGCTATCGTCTGCTACCCATTATCGACAAATTTGGTGTCAAGACACTTAATACTATCATTCATTCAAATCTCCCACGGTTTTGTTTGTTTTTATACTTTATCACGATATTGAGAGAAAAAAAAAACATGTGAAAAAAATGAGAGTTGCTACCATATATACCTGGGAAAAGTCTTTATGTATCTTCTCGAACGTCCCATTAAGTGCATCAAGATTCAAGACACCGATAGACACCGGTGCTAGTGCTTTTGTAGATATAGACCGGAGTGTGTTGAGCAATACCGACGACTCCATTTTTTTGGGATTTTGCAATAATCCTCCAACCCTAAAATCCATTTAAATCTTAACATCCCGAAACATATAACCTTTTGTTCCCATCAAACTCTAGTAATAGAAAAGAAAATGAAATTAGTTTATTTGCATAGATAGATTTCGAGGATTTATTTTTTATTTAATGCATGCAAAAAAACGTCTTAATCTTTTAATTTTCCTATCAAGTGCTAACTTTTTACAAATAAGTCAATCATATATTTTTCCCAAATATATATTTTAAACACCATCTACCAATATAACACTTAAATGGGAAAAACGTCAAAGTATGGGACCAATTGTTACACTATTAGAAGATGGACTTATTTGCCTAAATAGTCTTATTAGGCGAGTGAGGAGTTGTATGATGACGAATGGAAAGAGGTACCTATCAAAGGAGTCATTTTATAAACGAGAATGCACATTGTATTATGATGTTAGATGTTGCATGCACGATAAGTATCGATTATATATGTATTGCATTTGCATATGTGATCATTTGGGTTGAGTGGAAGGTCACCAGGGCCAGCCCAATACCCGGGCGAGTTGGGCAGCGGCCCAGGACAGCAGAAATGTGAGGGCATAAGTTTAGTCCATCGTGTTAATACTATAAGTTTTCGGCCCAAATGAGTTCAACATCTCTAGTCTGTGTCGCTTAGACGCTTACTCGCTTCAATTCATGGAGTCTGGTTTAGGTTTCCGTCTTCCCAATCGTCACCTAGAAAATCGAAATGCCAGATGCAGAAGACGAGGAATCGATTGGCTCTTATTCGAATAAGCAACCGATTTCTGTCAAGAAAACAAGAACCACAATTTCTATAAACTTTCCTATCTCGTCTCTCGATTTCTCTAAATTCTCCTCTTTTTATACTCATTTTCTGGATACCCTTTGCAGTTCTGATTTCTGTGACTCTCTTCTCTGCGATCTGGAACTCATCATATTTGGAATGGAAGTATTCTCATGTATGGCTCTTATTATGGATGATCGTGCCCCTATTGCTACGTAATTCCCCGATTCTTAATTTGTTGATTAGCTTTTCTAGATGTCAATTCTTCTTATCTGGTGTTATGTTTTTATCTTTTCGAATTTTACTCAGTTGCGGTGTAATATTTGCCAAGTTTGGTTTGGTTTGGTTTGGTTTGGCTTGGATTTTAAAGGTGTCTACCCTGTACGTCATTGAAAGTTTCCGGACGATTCAGCTCATGATGCTATAGCCTCTGCATCATAGAAGTGTATTTAGTTAATATTGTCAATTTAAAGTCACGTTGAGTTTAGTTTCAAAGCATATTAAAGGGATTAGTTGGACTATTATGCCCTTGAAGTTGATTATGCAATTGAAGTTGATTGCCTTAATTGGGTGTTGCTACAATTCTAGCAATGTTTTGTTGCTGACAAAATTCCTTTTTTCCAGTTTTGAGATTATATTACATTTTTTTTGAAAGAGTATAATACAACTTGTTGAACACATTGGCATTTTTGTTTTCTATTTTTATTATTATATTGACTTTTAAGATAATGACATTTGGGGTGTTGTTCATAGTTTAATAGTTTAATGTATTTGGATTTCGTTTTCATGCTTCACAATTACTAGTTTTGTTTGACTCGTTTTTTTTAGAATCAATTACGTTATAGGGAAACTTAGTGAACTTTTTGAAATTTCTAAAGTTAACTATGATATAGATTTAATACAAGTATTGGGGCATTGTTAAGTTTTTTTGCCCAGGGCAACTAAAACCTTTGGACCGGACCTGAAGGTCACGAATATGGTGAGTCTATGTTGTGGGATTGATCCACGGACGTAATATCAGGGAACTTTGGATAGGATATATCGTTAATTGACTAAAAATGATATTCTAAAAGAAATCAAGAAAATCACCACACTTTAGAAAATAGACGGAAAAAACGAAAGTGCTACATATAACAAACAACAACATATTTGTCTATCATAGCATCATACTTTCTTTCCTTTTATATTACAACATTGTACAAACAAATTTTTCTTAATGATGTATTGTACTTTCAAAAATCAACTCAATTATATTTTTCATTCTAGAAAATTGTACTTTCAAATATCTATTGGCTTACTAGGGATGCAAATCGGGTTATCGTGTCGTGTTTTTGTCTGACACGACACGATAATGTTTTTTGTAACACGAACACGACACAATGTCATATTTTTTTCAACTAACACGAAAACGAACCCATTAAAAGATAACAAACACGAAACGACACGACAAATAAGGCATAATATAAAAATTAATTTATTTAATTAATACATAATCATACATAACACAACAAACACAAAAAACACGACTTACAAATGCTAAATCGTGTCATTTCCATGTCCAATTTTTAACACGAAGACGACACGACACGACGTCGTGTTTTTTATACTTGACGCAAACACGACACGAACACGAATTCAAATTTCAATTACGTCACAATTTCATTCTATGTCGTATACTTTTGTCGTGTCGTGTCATCAATTGTCACCTCTATGGCTTACTGCATTACAGCAGTGAAAATCGGGTAGATCTCTCAATATGTAATGTTATTATAGGAAGTTTCTATACGAGCAAAGCTATGAAAATCATGTGGTGTACTTTTTTCTTTTCCTTTTTTTTCATATCAAGTCCTTAATTGCTAAATCGCCAAAAAGTGTAATATATAGATTACGATATAAGAAAAAGAAATTCAACACTTTCATGACCTTGTATTGGATTTGGGATGCATCAGACTCACAAAGTCAACGAGATTTCAATAGAATAGATTTCATAACCAAAATCCAACAGCTTGGCAGGTTGGCTTGCGTTAAATGTTTGGGGGTGTTTCTAGTAAAACCATCCAACAAATGTTTAAATCTCATTTCTTCTTATCAAAACTCTAATTCCGTTCATGTTATATTATAAAAGAAAATCTAAACACCAAAGACACCCCCATCAACAATTTTGAATGGTTACTCATCACGTATGAATGACTTTGAATTACCTTGTTTACTTGGTTTACATTGGATTTATTTATGTGAGTCGTTATAACCATGCATGATAATGACTTGTTCATTTGTCTTGGCACTCTGGTGAACGCCGGAATTGATCTTAAGATTTTGTCACCCCAAACTGGCCGAGTCTAACTGTAGCGAACAGCTGAGGTGTGGGGGAGTCACCCCCATATAGATCTATACACAAACTCTCGCTCTCCCTCCAGGAGACTTTGATTATAACTACAGATTACGACCGGCACACGTTGGTGCCACCCATTATTACTCACTAAATCCCAATTGACTTTGATTACTATTGATTATCGATCTGTATTTGTTTACTTTGATTACGCATAGGCCTAACAAATGAGGACAAGAGGAATATAAATATGTGCTACTTTTGTGAGTTATTTTAGGCTGTTGGGTGTACGAAGGACACGTTGGTCCATTTCGTATTTGATTACTTGGAACTTACTAGCAATGCTAATGGGTCATTAAGGCCCAATGACACTTAAAAGCTATTGAGGGTCCCTTAGATATGAAATTGGGTCATAGAAGGCCCAATAACGTTCATAATTATCCCTTGGGCCCAAAAATCATGTTAATGGGTCACAAAGGCCCAATAAGCATGTTTGGAAACTTTCAAGCCCAAAGAGTTTAACGTTTACTTGTTTTAGGTATAGTATAGTTGTCGGAATGTTTAATTGATCAATTGTTAAATTTGTATCGTTACGAGACCGGTTGGTCATTTATAACGATATTTGGAAATTTATGTATATTCGTCTTGTCATTTGTCATAAATTGTAGTTTGGTATTTTTGACCAAAATATCTTAATAATAAAATAATTGACTCAAAATATTGCTTCTACCATTTCAGCCCTTCTTTGATAAAAATGACAATTTTAGCACGTTTTATATATATATATATATATATATATATATATATATATATATATATATATATATATATATATATATATATATATATATATATATATATATATATATATATATATATAAAGACATTTTAGGCCCTAAAAACCATTTTCTTGTCATTTTTGACCCATAGACTTTGTTTAAGTGATGGTTTTAGCTCTAAATTTACTTTTATCAGTTTCAGCCCTTCCAGAAAAGTATTTTTCGGCTGAAGTCCAAACATTTTGCAACTTTTACAATTTTGACCCAAAATCCAAAAACTTTACATTTTTTTTATCCCTTTTGGTAAAGAAAAGCATTTTAACCCCTGAAATGATTTTGTTTACCCTTTTTATCCCCTGTTTTGAGAAAATTTTCATTTTAGCCCTTTGAAAATTAGATTTTTCGCAACCTTGGGCTTAATGGGCCGAAAAGCCCAAAAATTGGCCCATTGAGCTATTATTTACATTTCAAGTCCTTTGAAAAGCATTATTGTCACAAAACATTTATTTTAACTGTTTTGACTCTGTTGACCCTCAAGAAAACCGTGAATAGCAACTTTTCACCCAACTTTTGTTTATTTGACAATTTAAGCCCAAAAATGAGTTTGATGTTGCAATGTTTTTATAATAATCTTAGAGATTAATATTTTGACTTGTTTAGTATAATATAACTTGGATTATGTTTGATTTCCTTCTTATAGCATAGATCTCGAGATTTCTCCCCTTTTGGTTACATATTTTCCACAAAAACACATAAAATCACACATATACATGCATAAAATCATACATAGCATACACATACACATAGATATACACATTTTACTTATATTCTCCCCCATAAAACTTGTGAAAACCGAAAAGGAGGGGTATGAACTTACCTTGAGTTTGTGGATTCGGTTTAGAAGTAAAACGGAAGAAGTTTCATGCAAATCACATTTTTGGTTTGCAAATGTTATCATTTTTGTTGTTACAAGGTGTAAAAATTCCTAGTTGTGACAATATATATATATATATATATATATATATATATATATATATATATATATATATATATATATATATATATCTTTTGAGGAGTTTATGCTTTGGAAGATTTTTTTCAATTAAAATATATTAAATCCATGTAACCAGTCGTCTTCGGTGTAAATAAAGATATAACTATGAGAGTGATATTTGATGCTGTAGTAGTTGATAGCTTCGTAGTTTTTGGTTTCTTGCAATTTTAGTATTCGTTTGTTTTACATATTTTTGTATTAATTTTATGGTAACCAAGTTTTGGCTTTGTACACTATGGGAGTGAAACGTCTTCAACTTTTTCTTTTCATCCTTAGGAAATTTCAAAAGGCTCATAGTTAAAAGTAAAGACAAATTATAAACTATTAAGATCATCGTGTATACCGGCCACGATAGGATTCGTGGTTGACATGGCCACGGACATGGTCCATGCACACCACCCCGGCCGGTTGTGGTCGGCCGTTATCGTTGCAATTTGTGGTGGGGAAGACGAGACAGGGTGACCAATGGGGTTGGATTGCTTATTTTCAGATTCTTTCCTTTGCTGCGAGTGTATCCTTTTGTTGGGAAAGAGGACATAGTTTCTCAAGTCTTGCCAACTTTGATCCCTAAGATACAGTCAATTGGCAGAAAGCGCACAAAACACACCTGACCAAAAATCCTTTAACATAAATAGTTTCTAAAATGACAAATTAAACATTGGATTTATATTTCCTAATCACTTATTAGTATTTTATGTTTTTTACTTGACCATTCAATCACTTATTAGTATTTAAAAAAATTTATATGTGTTTTAATGTTTCTTTGAATTAAATTTAATTAAAAAAAATAAGATGAAATTACGGTGTTTAGTGGTAGGTATCCCATGGTTAGTGGTATGAAATGTGATAATGGTGTGACATCCACTTTTATAATTGTTAGTAGTGGGTATTACGGATGACCTAATTATAGATAATGATTGTATACTTACTAACACAACAGTTAATATTATATATAAACAATTGTTTGCAAATTTAAAATTAATGGCTTTTTTTTTTGGAAAGGAAACTACCCTAACAAGGGTTTCCTAGTCAGTTTTCGTACACCGACTAATCCCCGTTGCAAACATTAGGTTATGTCTCATGCCCTGGAATCACTGCAGGCGAATCTCCGTGGCCACGGAGGCTGAGTAGTGTCAGGATTTAAACATAGGTTATCAACCATGAGTTAGTAGAGTATCCACCATATCTTCCACAATGCTTACCAAGTCACCGCAACCCCAATGGTTTTGTTTTTGTTATTATCTATTTATTTTAATTATTGATAAGAATCGTATGTAAACCAATAAGAAATATAGAAGTAAAACAAAATAAACAACAAGGCCCTCTAAGTAAAATAATAATAACACTACAAGAAGACTGGGCAACAGCGGCGACGCTTGTCATCGCTAAAGGTTAGGGTTGTCGCCGCTAATACCTTTAGCGGCGTCGTGTCGCTGCAAATGCGTCGCCGACAACGCTTCGTCGCTAATACGCTTCGGGTCGCTGCTAAAGGGTATTCGTCATCGCTATTGACCTTTCGCCGCTAATACTGCTCGCCACCGCTAATAAATATATATCGTCATAAAAGATGTCGCCGCAAAAACTGTTTTGGTTTTTTTTATTAATTAATTAATTTAATATTAAATTTATAAAAATACCAATATAGCATTTATAAATATGATAATTTTTTATAGAAATATTAATCCATACACAACCAATTTAAAATATTAATTCATACCACATTCTAAAGTATTCATCCAAATTACAAAACATTTCATAAAACCCTAAAGTAACTACTCGTCGTCATCATTTCCTTCATTATTTGGTGGCGGCAATGAGCGGAACCACTCTTCCAATGCTGCAGAACAGGTCGGGTCCTTTAGTATTGTTTACAACATTTCCAACTACAAAGAAAACAAAATATATTACCAACATATCATAATAGCATTATAATTATATCATTCTACAAAACATCAACATATCAACATATCAAATTAACTTAAACATACATCTACTTTCCATTATAGCATTTGTTTTCCAAAATATTACCAAACTACAAAATATCAATATATCAAACCATAACCAACATATCATTATACCATTCTACTTTCCATTATATCATTTACTTTCCAAAAATTACCAAACTACAAAATATCAACATATCAAACCATAACCAACATATCATTATAGCATTCTACTTTCCATTATAGCATTTACTTTCCAAAAATTACCAAACTACAAAATATCAACATATCAAATCATAACCAACATATCATTATAGCATTCTACTTTCCATTATGCATTTACTTTCCAAAAATTACCAAACTACAAAATATCAACATATCAAATCATAACCAACATATCATTATAGCATTCTACTTTTCATTGTAGCATTGTATTTTCCATTATATCATTATACTTTTCAACTTAAACTAAAAATTACCAATGATTGTGGTTGTTCTTGTGTCACTGGTTGTTCCTGATCGTACATGGACATAATAGGGTAAACTTTGATGATTTTAATTGAAGTTTCTTTGTTTATGACTAGATTTTTAATTAGTTTTTAGAGCAAAAGACTAAAACCGTACAAATTAGAAGTTGAGGGGTTGATCATATATATTTTATAATAGAGTTTGGTTAAATCAGGAGGTTTGATACCTCCTGATTCCTCCTCGTTGTTCATGCACAAATAAGAAGCAAGAAAAAAGAATACGAATGGTCTTGTGTTTATCGGTGATCTACGAACAAATCAAGAGATTAAAAGGGGATGGATGGAGTGGAATTACGAAGAAGGAAGCAGCAACACAGGTGCTATAAAAAAAAATTACAAAATGCATACAATCTAACAAAACGGCACAAACACTTCTTATCTCAAAATTACTAACAATTTATCATCTAACATAGCACCAAAACAGAAAAATAATAGAAAATAGGAGGAATTTGACCTTGAATGTGGGCCATTTCAGAATTAAGCTCAAGGGTCGCCGGTTTTGGAGGTTTTGGGGGAAGGTGTGGCGGTCTTGTGGCGGCAGGAGGGGCTAGCACCGGCTTTTACCTTCGTCCTCCACTTAGTCGACTTGTCCAAGTGATGAAAATGAGAAGCAACAACAGAAACAAGAGAAGGAAATGAGAGAACATAATAAAAATGTCACCCAAAAGGAAACTGGAAGGGGTTATCCGTAAGGGGCATTAGCGGCGACAGACAATAGCGGCGACGTAAGGGTATTAGTGGCGACAATTGGGCAATAGCGGCGATACTTTGGAGGGAAAAATCAGCGCGTTTTCGCTTTCCACTACAACCATTGGATTGAAAACAAATCGGACGGATGGGGGTAATTTGACGTGGATCGCCATTTGCGAGCATTACCGGCGACCCTTTTAGCGGCGACATGTAACGCGTCAATTACATGTCGCCGCTATTGTCCAGTGTCGCCGCTAAAGGGGTCGCCGGTAATGCCAAGATTTCTTGTAGTGTAAGTAAACATATAATAATAATAAAACAAATAAAATGTGACTTTTTAACCGTAAGCATTTTTGAACTTTAGTCTATAATATGAGATAAAGAGACCAAAGAGCTTCTAGTTTAACGGTATCAGATATTGTCTTTCGTTTTTGAAGTTAAGAGTTTATGTCTTGTCTGAGAAATGGATTTAAGGGTAGTTTAGGATTATAGTAGATTTTCCATTCCAAAAATAATATCGGATAAAGGGGCATGAATGAAGTGAAAGAAATCACTACCGAACTTGAGGATCCAAAATGTGCAAACAATCAAACGCATCCCTCAATTTCGAAGAAATCGCACTTCTCTTCTGCGAATTTTTGGGTTTGACTTGTTTTTCTTTATCAAAGTTTAAGGCCTTGCAAAAAGGATCTAACATTTAAACACATTATTCTATAGTTTAGCACACAGTACATACATGATCATTTAAACACATTATTCAATAGTTTAGTACACACATAATCATTCACAGTTACACATACACACATACATATATGCATACGTAGAAAGATGAAAGTAAAAATCCTTTAACATCCAAACACAGTATTTCATTCATCTATCTATATATGACTAAATTATATTGGGTTGGCTGGAAAAAAAATTATCAGTTAACCATAACTATTTAAACATATCCGACTATTATATTTATCATATAATATAAAAAAATCTCATTTTTACAATTAAATATAATTCCAAAAAATGATACTTGTTACATTAATAAACCATTTATAACCCATAACTGCTTGACATGATTTAATATTTGTCATACCAATACTGTGGCCAAGGCGGATACACGGCGGCAATGGATTTTAGGCGCTGCTTCTCAGTCAGGGCTCCAAGACATAGTCCCAAAATGGTGGCGACAAGTGTATATGTCACGATGGATTTTGGCATCACAATAGCATTAGCGGTGATGGATATATATGGAAGGGCTACAACAAGAAGTGCCAGCGAAGTAGGTAAGCGTTTGATGTGTTCTCGAAACATACCTATTGGGAAATTAATAGCCATGGTAATTACGAGTATCTTTTGGAGCTTGGGTTGACTTATTAGGTTTTGTGCAATGACTCTCATAACTGCTGACAAACACTCGTAATTAATGTCGGATGCCATTGACATTGCCACCCTCATTAGTATCTCTCGGAGCATTGGTTGATTTTTCAGGCTAGCTGCAATGGCAGTTGTTGCAATCGTTGTCATAACTTTTGGCATGCAATTATATTCTCTGTTGGATGCTTTTGCCACAATTGGTTGGACGTTTCTATATGACCTTGTCATCCGACAATTCCCATGCTTAATACGGTAGTCTCCACTCTGTCACATCATTTATAAAATTGCTCGTTAAGTGCTGTTTATTTTTTATTATTGTTATTTTTTTTAATCAAAACTTGTATCATGAAATTAAGAGGAAAATAAACATGTGGAAGCTACCATACCTGATAAGAGTCTTGTTTGTGTAACTTCTTATAGAATGCATCGAAACCAAAGTTTGATGCTCCAAAATTCAAGACACTAATAGTAGCTGCCTTTGCTGCCAAAGGATAATAAAAGTCTTTCGTATCCCATGCCTGATTGTGGTACAATTAATATCACATTAATTCATTCCCATCAAGTCTTAGCTTTTTACAATTTCACGTCATGTATTTTCCTTTGAATTTTCCATACAACAATTAAATAGTGTCCAATTCTGGTGTTTTTAGAATATTTTGGTTTACATGATGATATTTCGTTATGTTCTTTTTTTGGTGGTGATGTGTTCAACATTTATAAATATATTCAACATGTTATGAAAATTTGATGTGCATGTTTACATTTGGATGCGGTATTTTATATTTTATCAAACTGTGAACTAACCGCCATAAAAAATACATACATTACATTTATCTCACAAAATACCATAGAATAACGGAAAGGAGAGCATAAACTCTTTAAGGAGTTTTAGCTATTTAACTATTTGGTTTGGTTTTAATGTTAGTCATATTAGTTTATGTTGTAGACTTACGCAACAAGTTTTTTTTTAAGGTATTGTTAGGCAAAGCTTCCGCTACTTAAGGAATTAATAGCACTCACATAGTCACATGCTCGGATTTTCAGGGTGTGACAAAGTATCATTCAATAAAACTGTAAACGGTTTTGATTTTTTTTTTTTTTTCAAAAACGATATTGGAGAGAGTTAAGAAACATAAATGTGGAATAATGAAAGGTATAGGGGCCACACCTGAGAGTAGACTTTATTGGATGACTGTTGTGGCTTTTTGGGAAAAATTGGAGCTAACCTCTCATAAAATGCATCGAAATCAAAAGACCCTTGTTCAACCTTCAGCTTTTGGAAAAGTTGCAATGGTCTCATATAACGTGCATCGAGATTACTAAGATCCATTTTAAAGGAGTTCTCGCCATATATAGAACATACGTTTCCCCATTCCTGATGAAAAACAACATATAAAATTAGTTCATTTGAATAGATTTTGAATACGTACTGCAAAAAAAAGAGCATTTGTGTAGTCAATGACATACTAAATAATATAAATATTGTAAAAAATAGGGAAAAAGGCGTAAAGACTGGTTTATGCATTAAATTAAATGGAAACACTCTTCCTCCCATTCAGCCACGATCATATTAAAGGATCTCAACTCATAAGTCATAACTCAAGTGTCGAACAAAGCTGTCAATATGAACATAACAATAGTTTCTACTTTCTATGTAGTAATTGTTTATTTAGCTTTTTAGATAAATATGAAGTTTTCTTTATGACTGCTGCTTTCTATTTCCTTTGGGATAAGTACTCGTATTATATTTTGAAATTGGGAAACTGGTACGATTTTGTTTGATTTACGTTTTGTTTTTTTTATTCTTTTTGTGAACATGCCACTAACTATGATTTTCTAACCATGCAATTATTTAATTGGGTTAAATCATTTAGATTTGAACAGTTTAGATGCTTTATATCGTCTCCCACGGTTTTGTTTGTTTTTATACTTTATCACGATATTGAGAGAAAAAAAAAACATGTGAAAAAAATGAGAGTTGCTACCATATATACCTGGGAAAAGTCTTTATGTATCTTCTCGAACGTCCCATTAAGTGTATCAAAATTCAAGACACCGATAGACACCGGTGCTAGTCCTTTTGTAGATATGGACCGGAGTGTGTTGAGCAATACCGACTCCTCCATTTTTTTGGGATTTTGCAATAATCCTCCAACCCTAAAATCCATTTCAATCTTAAAGTCCCGAAACATATAACCTTTTGTTCCCATCAAATCCTAGTAATAGAAAAAAAAAAAATGAAATTAGTTTATTTGCATAGATAGATTTCGAGGATTTATTTTTTATTTAATGCATGCAAAAAAACGTCTTAATCTTTTAATTTTCCTATCAAGTGCTAACTTTTTACAAATAAGTCAATCATATATTTTTCCCAAATATATTTTAAACACCATCTACCAATATAACACTTAAATGGGAAAAACGTCAAAGTACAGGACCAATTGTTACACTATTAGAAGATGGACTTATTTGCCTAAATAGTCTTATTGGGCGAGTGAGGAGTTGTATGATGACGAATGGAAAGAGGTACCTATCAAAGGAGTCATTTTATAAACGAGAATGCACATTGTATTATGATGTTGGATGTTGCATGCACGATAAGTATCGATTATATATGTATTGCATTTGCATATGTGATCATTTGGGTTGAGTGGAAGGTCACGAATATGGTGAGTCTATGTTGTGGGATTGATCCACAGACGTAATATCAGGGAACTTTGGATAGGATATATCGTTAATTGACTAAAAATGATATTCTAAAAGAAATCAAGAAAATCACCACACTTTAGAAAATGGACGGAAAAAACGAAAGTGCTACATATAAGAAACAACAACATATTTGTCTATCATAGCATCATACTTTCTTTCCTTTTAAATTACAACATTGTACAATCAAATTTTTCTTAATGATGTATTGTACTTTGAAAAATCAACTCAATTATATTTTTCATTCTAGAAAGTTGTACTTTCAAATATCTATTGGCTTACTAGGGATGCAAATCGGGTCATCGTGTCGTGTTTTTGTCTGACACGATACGATAATGTTTTTTCTAACATGAACACGACATAATGTCATATTTTTTTCAACTAACACAAAAACGAACCCATTAAAAGATAACAAACACGACACGACACGACAAAGAAGGTATAATATAAAAATTAATTTATTTAATTAATACATAATCATACATAACACGACAAACACGACTCACAAATGCTAAATCGTGTCATTTCCGTGTCGAATTTTTAACACGAAGACGACACGACACGACGTCGTGTTTTTTATACTTGATACAAACACGACACAAGCACGAATTCAAATTTCAATTACGTCACAATTTCATTCTGTGTCGTGTACTTTTGTCATGTCGTGTCATCAATTGCCACCTCTATGGCTTACTGCATTACAGCAGTGAAAATCGGGTAGATCTCTCAATATATAATGTTATTATAGGAAGTTTCTATACAAGCAAAGCTATGAAAATCGTGTCGTGTACTTTTTTCTTTTCCTTTTTTTTTTTCATATCAAGTCCTTAATTGCTAAGTCGCCAAAAAGTGTAATATATAGATTACGATATAAGAAAAAGAAATTCAACAGTTTCATGACCTTATTGTATTGGATTTGGGATACATCGGACTCACAAAGTCAACGAGATTTCAATAGAATAGATTTCATAACCAAAATCCAACAGCTTGGCAGGTTGGCTTGCGTTAAATGTTTGGGGGTGTTTCTAGTAAAACCATGCAAGAAATGTTTAAATCTCATTTCTTCTTATCAAAACTCTAATTCCGTTCATGTTATATTATAAAAGAAAACCTAAACACGAAAGACACCCCCATCAACAATTTTATTCCAATCATCACTTGGTAGCAAAAAAAAATGACCTTATACAAAAGACCCCAATCATAATTTAGTATACTTCCATAAATCAGTTATCAATTCACAAAAATAATTTACAGAAGAAACAAAAGAAAGTGTATCCTCCATATATTACGATAACATAAAGGGAAATATAACAAAACTCAATTACTCCTGGAAGAGCAAAAACTTAAAATTCAGAATTTTAGCACCAAACTTAATCAACCAGGTAATAAATTCCCCATTCAAACCAATTTGTATTTCAAAATCAACAACAGTATGTTATCAATCCTATAGTTTTCGATAGCAATAGCAACCATCTATCTATATGCTTACATAATTAATATATATGTTCATTACGTGAAGTCTTAAACTATTTAAGCAATTTTAACCCATAAGTAAGCAAAAGAAAACGAATTCAGACAATTTGATCACACCTAATTAAATTATTAACAACATTCTCATCTAGAGAGACAGAAAGTCAAACACACAAAATCAAGAATCAAAACAATTTAAGAAAACATTCCCAAGAATCAAATTAACATAAATTTAAACTTGTACGTAGCACAAGAACATTAACAACTAATAAGATTAAACTTAACTTTGTGCTAGTTGCATTCACATAAAACAAGAGTAAACTTAAATTTTATCAAATAAAGAGTGATAGAGACAATTTGATCAAATAAAGTACGCAAGACAGAAATCAGAAACATGATTAACTTGATCAAATAATCTTTAACGATTAAAAAGAACATATAAATTAGAAGGAGTGAAAGACAAATCAAAGAGAGAAAAACCGAAGAGCCTGAGTCAGAGATGGAGCAGTGAGCGGTGAGGGATCGCCACAGGTGGAGTCGTGGAGGTCGTGGGCGGTCAAAGACGAGGACGTAAGGGTAAGGCACGTATCTTCACTTTCAGCCAAGGCCACGTTCCACCCTAATAACTCTATTTATGCCGACTTAAGAATAGTAAAAGTATAAAGTGATTTTTTAATATATGTTCTAATATATATATATATATATATATATATATATATATATATATATATATATATATATATATATTAGGTTCAAATGTTTTCACTATCTATTGTGTGCATGTATTACTGATTCTGGACCAATCATTTTAATTATTTTAAGAAACTAATTAATGCATACTAAATGTTGAATATTTAATTAATATTCATTATATCTTCAACATATAATATGCATTAATTACTTTTTTAAAATAACTAAAATGATTGGTCCAAAATCAATCATACAAGCACACAATAGATAGTGAAAACAAAATAACCTAACCCTATATATATATATATATATATATATATATATATATATATATATATATATATATATATATATATATATATATATGGTTAGGTTATATTGTTTCCAGTAACTATTGTGTGCCAGAATGCACAAATCTGGACCATCGGATGAATAGAATCAACAATCATGATCTGAGGGTCTATGATATTACAATAGGATAGCATGTATCATATAATCACACAATTTTTATCAAAAGGGTATTTTGGACAATTAACTACATTTATAAACGGAAATTTTCGGAATTTTAGGGATGATTAATTATCCTAATTTAAAAAAATCTTAATTTTTTAATTAATTCAATTTCAAATTTTACCGATTTTATTCTATCAGAATATTTTTTTTGTTAGAATAATACTCTTTTATTCTAACAGAATATTACTGAAGAAAAACAAAATTCAAGAATAAGATGTTCAAATAACAAACATTTTAATATATTCTTATACATCCGAATTTAAATACAAATTCATACATATTCTTACAGACTAAAACTTTTATACATTTTAATATAGTTATAAAAATTCTAAAAAAATATAAACAAAAATGAATAACATTCTTAAAAAAAATAACAACATTCCGCTAGAATACTATCGTGTGCCATGTAATTAAATCTATCAAAATTCATGAATAAGATGTTCAAATAACAAACATTTTAATATATTCTTATACATCCGAATTTAAATACAAATTCATAAATATTCTTACACACTAAAAGTCTTATACATTTTAATATAATTATAAAAATTCTAAAAAAATATAAACAAAAATGAATAACATTCTTAAAAAAAATAACAACATTCCGCTAGAATATTCTAATATAATAATAACAACTAACGTATTCTAACAGAATGTTAAATCTATCAAAAACAGTCCAGTAACACAACAATATCTGACCATATAATTAAAAAATACATCAACACATCCATTATTCAATATAACCAGGAATTATACATAAAAAAGCTTAATAGTTTAGTACTAATTTTGTTCAGAAACATCTCATCAAGACTTAGTATTAAACTATAACTCATTCTAACAAAATTGCCTTTTAACAATAAACCACATCATCATTCCATAAAATAAACAATGCATCAACACAACCATTAGATCAAAACAAATATTTTGTTAGAAGATATAAGATGAATTCTTGCAACCACTGATTCAAAACGTCTAAAAGACAAAGTATTTTTTCAAAACACTAACATAAACCAAATTTATGTTTAAATAACCTAAAACAAAAAGTTCATATACTTTCATGTCAATATGTATCTTCAAAAAACCAAACTACCACTTCAAAGACGACCCTTTGCTTTTCTATTTTTCTTCTTATTTTCACATGACTCTTTAAGAAGCATAGTTTGTTCCAAAATATCAAGCTTACGAAACACTTCAAAATTTTATCTATCATACTCTTATACTTGTTGAAGTCATTTGTCAACATTCTTGCCATATATTTTGTTCTTAATTTACCTATAGCACTCACATCAGCAGACATTTTACCTGTTAGACCACACTCCCAATACCCTTCATTTCCTCCCATGTAACTTTCCATATGTCTCATAGGGTAGATTCCACTATCTGTTTCAGGATTTTCTACTTGACAAGATATGTTCATTACATGACCCGTCTTAAAACTTAATGATTTTGCCATTGGATGATGTTGTGATGTTAAGTAGTTGCAAAATAGTTTTTTCTATCATTAAATATAACAAATACATCAAACATAGCATACACATAGTTGCAATTCTATCAGAACAAAAAAGATACTAACATAAAATAAGTGTGCATACACAACGTTTAATTCTACCAGAATATCATAAATGTCACTTTGATACCTAATCCACTAACCATGGAAATACTCACATTCATATACATATTTGCATTCTACAGTGTATCCTACATATAAAGTCTATGACTCTACAAGAATTGTAAATGTTTCACATTTATTCATTATTCGAATAGAATAAAAATATACTACCATAAAATAAACATACTATACACATAGTTGCAATGCTAATAGAATAAAAAGATACTAACATAAAATGAGCATGCATATACAACATTTAATTCTACCAGAATATCATACATCATACAGGTCACTTTGATACATAATCCACAAACCATGGAAATACTCACACTCATATACATAGTTGCATTCTACCAACATATCCTACATATAAAGTCTATCATTCTACAATAATTCTAAATGTTTAACTTTAATTCATTAATCATATACAAATTTTGATTCCAACATAATTTATTCTAACAGAATATCAAACATTCTTGCAAAACAAGCTCCATAACTAGTTGATTCTATCAGATTATCAGGTTTTTATTATATTATTTATTCATTTTTTTGTAAATATCACAGCGGAATCTCATAACTAGATAATTTTATTAAGGAATTAAACCAAAATCACAACTTCTAGTTGCAAAACACAAATAATACATGCATACATCAGTCTAACTACATTTATTACAGTAGAATACATATTTAAACTCAATAAACATCCACATCAATAAAAAAATCGATACCTTCAGGTTTCGAACAGACATCATCATTGTCATGATCAACATTCAACAATGTCTCTACTGTGTTCATGAACTTGGACTTGAATGAAGTCGATCTTGTACTCCACATTCTTCAAGAATACAGTTCACAAAAAACCCCCAATGTCTTCTCCGTCTTCTAGGGTTTAATGTCGATATTTATATTATATGCGTTCACAGAATCTTCCATTTTTGAAGATTGATTAAACAAAATCAGAATATGTTTTGATCTCCGATAGAAATGGGTTATTGATTTTGATTGTTTATGAGATATTTTGGATAATCGAGTGAATCTGTTAAAAAATAAACTAAGGTTTCCTATTAAAATGAAGGTAATGTATGATACCACCCTTCCATGCGCAGTCATTTAATGAAATCCGATTACTTTGTTTTTTTTTTCTATTTAATTTTAAAGGAAAATCACTTTATTAATTTAACACAAATGATTGGTCTAGAATCATTTACACATGCACACAATACTTAGCAAAAACAAAATAACATAACCTTGTGTGTATATATATATATATATATATATATATATATATATATATATATATATATATATATATATATATATATGGGGACGCTCCAATGTACTAACAGCAGATATCTATAACTAATCATAAATGATTTTATATATATATATATATATATATATATATATATATATATATATATATATATATATATATATATATATATATATGTTTGTTCACATATTGAATAATCATTTATGATTATGGTGGTTGGTGGCAGAGAAGGTGATGGTGGTAGTGGTATAGGCGATGAAGGTGGCTGTGGTGGTGGCGGTGATGGTAGTGGGGATGGGGAAGGGGACGAAGTTGAAAGGAACAGACAACGCTACATAATCATTTTTGATTATAACAGATCCGTCACGTCAGTACGCCGGAGGGTTAGAGCGACATATGTAAATATGTGGCGGAGGCTGAATCTTAATATATATATATATATATATATATATATATATATATATATATATATATATATATATATATATATATATATATATATATATATATATATATATATATATATATATATATATATATATATATATATATATAAAAGGAGTTTATGTTTTGAAATACTTTTTTTCAATCAAAATATGTTAAAGCCATGTAACCAGTCGTCTTCGATGTAAATAAAGATATAACCATGAGAGTGATATTTGATGTTTTTAGTAGTTGATAGCTTCGCAGTTTTTGGTTTCTTGTAACTTTAATATTTTTTTGTATTAATTTCATGGTAACCAAGTTTTGGCTTTGTACACACTATTTGATGTTGTAGTAGTCCTCAACTTTTTCTTTTCATCCTTAGGAAATTTCAAAAGGCGTAAAGAAAGATTATAAAATATTAAGACCATTTTGTATACCGTCCAAGAGCCGCTTCGTGGTTGACATGGCCACGGTCGTGGTCCGTGCACACCACCCCGGCCAATCATGGTCGGTCATTATCGTTGTAATTTGTGGTGGCGAAGACGAGCCAAGACGACCAATGGAGTTTGATTTTCTTTATCAAAGTTTAAATTAATTAAATCTATCACTATAGTGCCTTATGGCCTTTGCAAAAAGTATCTAACATTTAAACACATAATTCAATAGTTTAGTACGCACATAATCATAGACAGTTACACATACACACATGCATATATATGCTACATAGATAGATGGAAGTAAAAGTCTTTAACACCCAAACACAGTATTTCATTTCTCTATCTATATATGACTAAGGCCAGAAAAAAAAATTATCAGTTAACCGTAACTATTTAAACATATCCGACTATTATATTTATCATATAATATAAGAAGCTACAATACAAAAGTGTGTAACCTATAAAAACAAGTCAAATTGGATTGTCCCACACTAGCAATTCAAACAAAATCGCATTTTTCCGGTTAAATATAATTCCACAAAATAATATTCGTTGCATTAATAAACCATTAACCCATAACTACTTGACATGATTTAATATTTATAATACCTATACTGTGGCTCAGCCGGATACATGGCGGCAATGGATTTTAGGCGCTGCTCCTCAGCCATACATCCAAGATATAGTCCCAAAACGGTGGCGGAAAGTGTATATGGCGCGGTGGCTTTTGGCATCAGAATAGCATTAACGGTGATGGATATATATGGAATGGCTACAAGAACAGGTGTAAGCCAAGAAGGTACGCGATTGCTGTGTTCTCGACACATACCTAATGGAAAATTAATAACCATGGTTATTGCCCCCATCATGAGTAACTTTTGGAGCTTGGTTTGACTTATCAGATCTTGTGCAATGACTCTCATAACTGCTGACATACACTCGGATGCCATGGACATTGCGACCCTCGTGAGTATCTCTCGGAGCATTGGTTGATTTTTCAGGCTAGCTGCAATGGCAGTTGTTGCAATCGTTGTCATAACTTTTGGCATGCAATTATATTCTCTGTTGGATGCTTTTGCCACAATTGGTTGGACGTTTCTATATGACCTTGTCATCCGACAATTCCCATGCTTAATCCGGTAGTCTCCACTCTGTCACATCATTTATAAAATTGCTCGTTAAGTGCTGTTTATTTTTTATTATTGTTATTTTTTTTAATCAAAACTTGTATCATGAAATTAAGAGGAAAATAAACATGTGGAAGCTACCATACCTGATAAGAGTCTTGTTTGTGTAACTTCTTATAGAATGCATCGAAACCAAAGTTTGATGCTCCAAAATTCAAGACACTAATAGTAGCTGCCTTTGCTGCCAAAGGATAATAAAAGTCTTTCGTATCCCATGCCTGATTGTGGTACAATTAATATCACATTAATTCATTCCCATCAAGTCTTAGCTTTTTACAATTTCACGTCATGTATTTTCCTTCGAATTTTCCATACAACAATTAAATAGTGTCCAATTATGGTGTTTTAAGAATATTTTGGTTTACATGATGATATTTCGTTATGTTTTTTTTTTGGAGGTGATGTGTTCAACATTTATAAATATATTCAACATGTTATGAAAATTTGAAGTGCATGTTTAGATTTGGATGCGGTATTTTATATTTTATCAAACTGTGAACTAACCGCCATAAAAAATACATACATTACATTTATCTCACAAAATACCATAGAATAACGGAAAGGAGAGCATAAACTCTTTAAGGAGTTTTAGCTATTTCACTATTTGGTTTGGCTTTAATATTAGTCATATTAGTTTATGTTGTAGACTTACGCAACAAGTTTTTTTAAGGTATTGTTAGGCAAAGCTTCCGCTACTTAAGGAATTAATAGCACTCACATAGTCACATGCTCGGATTTTCAGGGTGTGACAAAGTATCATTCAATAAAACCGTAAACGGTTTTGATTTTTTTTTTCATAAACGATATTGGAGAGAATTAAGAAACATAAATGTGGAATAATGAAAGGTATAGGGGCCATACCTGAGAGTAGACTTTATTGGATGACTGTTGTGGCTTTTTGGGAAAAATTGGAGCTAACCTCTCATAAAATGCATCGAAATCAAAAGACCCTTGTTCAACCTTCAGCTTTTGGAAAAGTTGCAATGGTCTCATATAACGTGCATCGAGATTACTAAGACCCATTTTAAACGAGTTCTCGCCATATATAGAACATACGTTTCCCCATTCCTGATGAAAAACAACATATAAAAATAGTTCATTTGCATAGATTTTGAATACTTAATGCAAAAAAAGAGCATTTGTGTCGTCAATGACATACTAAAGAATATAAATATTGTAAAAAATAGGGAAAAAATAAGGCGTAAAGACTGGTTTATGCATTAAAATAAATGGAAACACTCTTCCTCCCATTCAGCCACGATCATATTAAAGGATCTCAACTCATAACTCAAGTGTCGATTAAAGCTGTCAATATGAATGTAACAATAGTTTCTACTTTCTATGTAGTAATTGTTTATTTAGCTTTTTAGATAAATATGAAGTTTTCTTTTTGATTGCTGCTTTCTATTTCCTTTGCGATAAGCACTCGTATTATATTTTGAAATTGGGAAATTAACTGGTACGATTTTGTTTGATTTACGTTTTGTTTTTTTTATTCTTTTTGTGAACATGCCACTAACTATGATTTTCTAACCATGAAATTATTTAATTACGTTAAATCATTTATACTTGAACAGTTTAGATGCTATCGTCTGCTACTCATTATCGACAACTTTGGTGTCAAGAAACTTAATACTATCATTCATTCAAATCTCCCACGGTTTTGTTTGTTTTTATACTTTATCACGATATTGAGAAAAAAAACATGTGAAAAAAAATGAGAGTTGCTACCATATATACCTGGGAAAAGTCTTTATGTATCTTCTCGAATGTCCCATTAAGTGCATCAAAATTCAAGACACCTATAGTCACCGGTGCTAGTGCTTTTGTAGATATAGACCGGAGTGTGTCGTGTAATGCCGACTCCTCCTTCACTTTTTTGGGATTTTGCAACCATCCTCCATCCCTAAAATCCATTTCAATCTTAACGTCCCGAAACATATAACCTTTTGTTCCCATCAAACCCTACTAATGGAAAAAAAAAATGAAATTAGTTTATTTGCATGCATAGACAGATTTCGAGGATTTATTTTTTATTTAATGCATGCAAAAAAACGTCTTAATCTTTTAATTTTCCTATCAAGTGCTAACTTTTTACAAATAAGTCGATCATATATTTTTCCCAAATATATTTTAAACACCATCTACCAATATAACACTTAAATGGGAAAAACGTCAAAGTACGGGACCAATTGTGACACTATTTGAAGATGGACTTATTTGTATAAATAGTCTTATCGGGCGAGTGAGGAGTTGTATGTTGACCGAATGGAATTTGGTACCTATCAAAGTAAGGAGTCGTTTTATAAACGAGAATGCACATGCATGTATTATGTGGTTAGATGTTGCATGCACGATAAGCATCCATTACATATGTATTGCATTTGCATATGTGATCATTTGGGTTGAGTGGAAGGTCACGAATAAGGTGAGTCTATGTTGTGGGATTGATACACGGACGTAATATCAGGGATCTTTGGATATGATATATCGTTAATTGACTAAAAATGATATTCTAAAAGAAATCAAGAAAATCACCACACTTTAGAAAATGGACGGAAAAAACGAAAGTGCTACATATAAGAAACAACAACATATTTGTCTATCATAGCATCATACTTTCTTTCCTTTTATATTACAACATTGTACAATCAAATTTTTCTTAATGATGTATTGTACTTTGAAAAATCAACTCAATTATATTTTTCATTCTAGAAAGTTGTACTTTCAAATATCTATTGGCTTACTAGGGGTTCAAATCGGGTCATCGTGTCGTGTTTTTGTCTGACACGATACGATAATGTTTTTTCTAACATGAACACGACCTAATGTCATATTTTTTTCAACTAACACGAAAACGAACCCATTAAAAGATAACAAACACGACACGACACGACAAAGAAGGCATAATATAAAAGTTAATTCATTTAATTAATACATAATCATACATAACACGACAAACACGAAAAACACGACTCACAAATACTAAATCGTGTCAGTTCCGTGTCGAATTTTTAACACGAAGATGACACGACACGACGTTGTGTTTTTTATACTTGACACAAACACGACACGAGCACGAATTCAAATTCCAATTACGTCACAATTTCATTCTGTGTCGTGTACTTTTGTCATGTCGTGTCATCAATTACCACATCTATTGCATACTGCATTACAGCAGTGAAAATCGGGTAGATCTCTCAATTACGTCACAATTTCATTCTATGTCGTGTATTTTTCCTTTTTTTTTTCTTCGTATCAAGTCCTTAATTGCTAAATCGCCAAAAAGTGTAATATATAGATTACGATATAAGAAAAAGAAATTCAACACTTTCATGACCTTGTATTGGATTTGGGATACATCGGACTCACAAAGTCAACGAGATTTCAATAGAATAGATTTCATAACCAAAACCCAACAGCTTGGCAGGTTGGCTTGCGTGAAATGTTTGGGGGTGTTTCTAGTAAAACCATGCAACAAATGTTTAAATCTCATTTCTTCTTATCAAAACTCTAATTCCATTCATGTTATATTATAAAAGAAAACCTAAACACGAAAGACACCCCCATCAACAATTTTATTCCAATCATCACTTGGTAGCAAAAAAAAGACCTTATACAAAAGAACCCAATCATAATTTAGTATACTTCCATAAATCAGTTATCAATTCACAAAAATAATTTACAGAAGAAACAAAAGAAAGTGTATCCTCCATATATTACGATCACATAAAGGGAAATATAACAAAACTCAATTACTCCTGGAAGAGCAAAAACTTAAAATTCTGAATTTTAGCATCAAACTTAATCAACCAGGTAATAAATTCCCCATTCAAACCAATTTGTATTTCAAAATCAACAACAGTATGTTATCAATCCTATAGTTTTCGATAGCAATAGCAACCATCTATCTATATGCTTAGATAATTAATATATATGTTCATTAGGTGAAGTCTTAAACTATTTAAGCAATTTTAACCCATAAGTAAGCAAAAGAAAACGAATTCAGACTATTTGATCACACCTAATTAAATTATCAACAACATTCTCATCTAGAGAGACAGAAAGTCAAACACACAAAATCAAGAATCAAAACAATTTAAGACAACATTCCCAAGAATCAAATTAACATAAATTTAAACTTGTACGTAGCACAAGAACATTAACAACTAATAAGATTAAACTTAACTTTGTGCTAGTTGCATTCACATAAAACAAGAGTAAACTTAAATTTTATCAAATAAAGAGTGATAGAGACAATTTGATCAAATAAAGTACGCAAGACAGAAATCAGAAACATGATTAATTTAATCAAATAATCTTTAACGATTAAAAAGAACATAGAAATTATAAAGAATGAAAGACAAATCAAAGAGAGAAAAACCTAAGAGCCTGAGTCAGAGATGGAGCAGTGAGCGGTGGGGGATCGCCGGAGGTGGAGTCGTGGGCGGTCAAAGACGAGGACGTAAGGGTAAGGCACGTATCTTCACTTTCAGCCAAGGCAACGTTCCACCCTAGTAACTCTATTTATGCCGACTTAAAAATAGTAAAAGTATAAAGAGATTTTTTAATATATGTTCTAATATATATATATATATATATATATATATATATATATATATATATATATATATATATATATATATATATATATATATATATATATATATATATATATATATATATATATATAAAAGAAGCAGTAATTATGGTAAATATTTTTATTACGACTAGCATTCCATATTGATTAGAATACCATTTATTCTTTTTTCATATTTAGCTTCTATTATTCCCTTCGTAAATTTTGTCTACCTGTAGATGATATGATTGAGGCGCATTAATAAAAGAAATTGCGTGAGTTCGAACCTCTTCAACTGCATTAAATTTTTTATCACTTATCATTTTATATAAAAGAAAACCAAGGCACATTAAATTTTTTATCACTTATCTTTTTATATAAAAGAAAACCAAGGCTTGATTCCGTGAGCTTGAAACTCTTCAACTATATGTATTTTTTTATCACTTATTTTTTTTATATCTAAAACCTTCATATGGATTTTTTTTATTACTTTTTTATCACGCTTGTTTTATGCTTGTTGAATTTTTTCTCTCCTTTCGTTTAGTGATGAGATATCCGGATCTTCAAGCACTTAATTTGATATTTATTGTATCTTATGTTCTTATATCCAAAAGATACTCATCCGACATCCGTATTTTTTATTTAACATAATAATTGCTAACTAATTGACCTGTTTTAGTTTTCTTATGACAGAAAATAGGATTAGGGTTATATCACCGATATCAAATATCTATTTCTTTTTTAATTTAAGGATTGCTAACTTTACGACTGATCTATGTTTTTTTATTCATATGTTTGGTATAACACTGAATCGATGGAAATTTCTAATGTTATTTTACAATTAGCCTAATATGCCTTTAGTAGTAGTTGTTTGATATCTGGATGAAAAATGTCACAGTGGAATTTCCTTTTGAGATAATGGAAAAAGATTGTTGTTATTGTTTGCTTATATATGGAGCTAATATTCACAAAATGATATTGTTCACAAAGACTTTAATATTTTCTATCAAATGCGCTTGAATTATGTCTCTTTCCAAGATTAATTTTTCTTTACTGCCACTGTGTTTTGGATTGCATTATTTCATTTTAGGCTATTGTTGCTTAATGTGTTTTTTTTTCTCCAGGATCTGATAATTAGATTTAAAGCCTAAAGTTTATTGAAAGTTATGATGTTTTTTCTAATATTTTGCCTTCAATCCTTAGAGAACATTCTTATTTTTTTAATTTGTATTTGCAAGCTCCCTACCTGCGGTTTAATATAAAAAAATATATTGCCATTAAAAAAAATTATCTAAATTTTAAAGTGCCTCAATTTTTGCTTTTGCCCAGGGCCCTAAATCAGCTTGGACCGGGCCTGGGATGCTACCAGGGAAACTAGGGAAGTACGTTCATAACCATTATGGACGATGTCATAACTTCTTTCCTAAGTCACGTATTCTCCGATTCTTATCAACATGGTTCCTGATTTTCCAGAAACATTAAGTCGGTTAACCCATGCTGCATGTTGGGTTCTTACCAACATCGATCATGAGAAATGGGCAATTCCCTATTTCCATAACATTCGTTATAATACATTCAACATTGATATTACAAAAAATTTCATGGTGTTATCGGTTAATGAACATAATGTACCAACAATAACGCTTATTGAGGTAATCTATGAGTACATTCAACATATTTTTATTCAACGTAGGCATATGGGAGGTACAATACTACATAAATATTGATTTATTATTTAGTTGTAAATTACTATAAATTATAATGTTTATTTTTTAGGGAGGTTGAATGGCATACGCACCTCGTATATATAGATGGTGCTTCAGATGAAGAGGTACAAGTCTGTTCGGTGCCAAGCAATAAAGACATAGTCCAACATTTTTCAAGTTTTTTATTTTAGAAAAACTTGTGTGGTGAATTCATGAGGGCATACCTAATTACTACCAGACTATAACATCCAAATGACAAGCCTCCATTTGTGAAACGACCCCAAGCAAACCCTAAGAAGAGAAGAGAGCATTTTGAGTCCATTAGAGTGTTTTAGAGGTGCTCATGAAAAAGAAGAAGGTGGTAAGAAGATCTTAGAGCTTGGAACCCTCTTGGATCTGATTTTTCCTTCTTATTTACAACCTCCAGGAGGTTTTGGGTGAGCCGATATTTGGATCAGTTTATCGTTCCATAACATCCGTTGTAATACATTCAACATTGATATTACAAAAAATTTCATGGTGTTATCGATTAATGAACATAATGTACCAACAATAACGCTTATTGAGGTAATCTATGAGTACATTCAACATATTTTTATTCAACGTAGGCATATGGGAGGTACAATACTACATAAATATTGATTTATTATTTAGTTGTAAATTACTATAAATTATCATGTTTATTTTTTAGGGAGGTTGAATGACATACGCACCTCGTATATATAGATGGTGCTTCAGATGAAGAGATACAAGTCTGTTCGGTGCCAAGCAATAAAGACATAGTCCAACATTTTTCAAGTTTTTTATTTTAGGAAAACTTGTGTGGTGAATTCATGAGGGCATACCTAATTACTGCCAGACTATAACATCCAAATGACAAGCCTCCATCTGTGAAACGACCCCAAGCAAACCCTAAGAAGAGAAGAGAGCATTTTGAGTCCATTAAAGTGTTTTAGAGGTGCTCGTGAAGAAGAAGAAGGTGGTAAGAAGATCTTAGAGCTTGGAACCCTCTTGGATCTGATTTTTCCTTCTTATTTACAACCTCCAGGAGGTTTTGGGTGAGCCGATATTTGGATCAGTTTATCGTTCAGCTTTTCGTCAAACTGTGAGGTGAGTCTTCCTCACTGTACTCGTGGGTTGAAGGCATCAAAGCCGTCCTGTTGGATTGGATATCCTATTATATGGTATTATGCTATTATGGTGTAGAGATTTTTGAGATCGGTATCCTGGAATATAGGATAGTAGCATACGGTAGTGATTGGTAGATATGTTTGTTTATCTGATTGATTGGTTATATGTTTATTTATATGTATATGTCGACATGTTATGTTGGGTTGGGTTGAGGCGGTCCTACTTTGTGTTGAAGGCCAAGATACCTTGGTGTAACATCCGAATTCCCAGGTATTTTATTTTAACCTTTTATTTTGAGTCAAAGAGAGGGACTCGACGAGTTGACGCCTAGACTCGTCAAGTAGGATCGCGATTCGCTGACTGGATTAATGAATGGTCTCGACGAGTCGGCTAGGTGACTCGATGAGTCTGTGCTGGCGGCAGAAACCCTAAATCTTTGGGCATGTGCCCTATTTAAAGGCCTTTATGGCCTTCATTTGCGGCTACTACACCCCTGAGAAACCCTAGAGAGCAAAGAGAAAGCTTGTAGAGCAAGAGGAGGGCTAATTCATCATTCTTTGGTGTGTTTTAGCAAAGGGAAGGAAGGATTTTGATCTAGGCTGACTTGTGGGACTCAAATCTTCCATCATTTCGTTTAGAGCTGTTGTGGGAGGCGGAGGCCAGATCAGTATTTCCGAGTTCGAGATTTACCGATTTACCCGAGGTGAGTCTTCTCACTATACCTTACCTAGAGTGGTAATTAGAGTTATGTGACAGAGTATGTTGTATGCTATTATATGATGTGGTATCTATGTGATTCTGTGTTATGTGTGATTCAGAGTTTATAGAGTAGGACCGAAAGGTACACAGAGTTAGGACCAGAGAGTCCATAGAGTTATAGGACTGGAGGGTCCCACTAACACACTGTGACAAGAGGGTCATACAGAGTTATAGCCTCGAGTGGCTAATATGTGTTGTATGTGGTATTTTGGGGAACTCACTAAGCATTTATTCTTACAGTGTTATGTGTTATGTGTTTCAGGTACTAGTGACGATCATGGGAAGGCGCCGGCATGATCCGTACACACAGCCCGAGGCTTTTATTTGTGATCTTGGGATATGTTTTATTTGATGACAATTGTTGAACATGAGATTTGAGAATGTTTAATTGATAATTATGTTGTTTGAAAAATGAAAAATTGTTTTGAAAATTACGTCGTTACAAGTTGGTATCAGAGCCTTAACCTAGGATAATTCTTCTGCTATGAGATGCTTGAGAGTGAATAGGTAGCAGCGAGGAGCGTATGAGAGGTTTGCTAGAGAGTAGCCTATGCATAGCAAGGTTAGAGTACTTGTGATCTGGGATCCTAGGAGGAGGACTTGGGGTGAAGACTGATGCGGTGTGGATGGTAGTATAAGGGCCCGTACTACTAAAAACATCGGATCAGTGCACAGTCTAAGTAAGAATCCTTAGGGTACTGACAAGCAAGTAGAGTTGAGTTATCGAGTGCGAGTATGCTCAAGTGGGTCTCTGATATTTTTATGTTGTATTTCAGAGAGACATCATGGTTGGTACACGCCACACACCTAAGAGCAGCGGTGTTAGTAATGAGGAGATCCGCAGGTTGATTCATGAGGAGGTGGTTGCGGCCATCCGGGATGAGATTCCGGAGATGTTTGGGTCTATCAAGACCACGCTGATCGAGACTTTTGATGAGCGGTACGCCGCTCTTACTGATGTTGCTGTTGCTGCGGCCACCGCAGTCGTTGCTGCTGCCAGGCCGCAGGGGGGTGACTCGTTGCTATTCTGAGAGTTCAGCAACACGAAGCCACCCGAGTTTGATGGGACTCAGGATCTGATAGCTGCGATGAGATGGATCTCTGACATTGAGGGGTGCTTCTACACATGTTCATGTCCGGAGCATCTGAGGGTACGGTTCGCAATGAACCAGCTTCGCTTGGGAGCGAAGGATTGGTGGAAGTTCGTGACAGCGCACTTCACTTCTGCAAAGCTTGTCGCGGTGACCTGGGAGAGGTTCACCGCTATGTTTCGAGATGAGTACGTTCCTCCGGTGGAAAGGGAACGATTGGCCCAAGAGTTCTTGACCCTCAAGCAGGGTATTGAGTCTGTTACTACGATTACCTGGATGTATCACGAGAGGGCGATGTTTTTCCCTGAGCATGTGTCTATGGAGCAGGCACGCATGAGTTGATATCTGAGTATTCTGAGGAGAGACATTCACGAGTTCGTGGCAAACTCGACGTACCGGACATTTTCCGAGCTTCAGGCAAATGCTCGGAAGAGGGAGATTGAGCTCGAGACTTAGGACAGGGAGGAGGTAGAGTCTCAAGGGAGGGATCAGCGACCGGCACAGTCCCAACCGACAGCCAAGCGGACAAAGCCCGTCGATTCGAGATCGGGGAACCAGAAGGGCCGCACTTGTGGCAAGTGCGGCAAGAGCCACGAGGGGATTTGTCGAGTCGGGTCTTGCTACAAGTGTGGTAAGGAGGGGCATATGACTAAGGATTTCCCCAAGGGATTTGCGGTGTGCTTCCACTGCAACCAGACTGGCCATCGGAAGGCCGAATGTCCACAGTTACGGGGGTTGGCACAGAGAGCACCGCAGGGATCTACCCCTGCTGCCGTACGAGCTACTGAGAGTCGGCCAGTGAAGGCCGAGGCGCTAAAGGCTCACGGGAGAGCCTTCCAGTTAACAGCGGAGGAGGTCCGTGTTGCACCCGATGTTGTGGATGGTATGTATTCCTTCATCTATTTATTTTGAGTTTGAGATATTGTGCTTATATTATGATATGCGTAGGTACTTTTCTTGTAAGTTCTGTACCTGCTTTGGTGTTATTTGGCTCGGGTGCGAGTCGATCTTTTATGTCGTTAGCCTTTAGTCAGCACATCGGCATCTGCTGAGAGGCGTTGAGTCGACCTCTACGAGTGTGACAACCCAATGTTTATTCCGTTACATTACCCCGTTGCCATTGACGGAATATTCCATTTTATAAAAGTTCAGTTAATTAGAGGTCGCCAAATAAATAAATGTTTTATTTATTTATATTATATGTCGTTAACGTCGTGATAAAAGAAATAAAGACACTTACCTTACATTTCCATATTAATTTGGAAAAAAGTTAAATTTTATTACGACCACTAAATCGGGTGTGTCCAAAAGCCCCGTATAACGACAGTATCGGGTAGATTTCCACTGTGCTTCGACTCAAGCCCCTATATAAGGGGGAGTGGACTTCATTCCACCCTTTTTCCCACTTCCATATCACCCTCTCTCTACGACGCATTTTTCGTGCCAAAAACCGCAAATTCCGGCTCCTAAACGTAAGACCTTCAACCCTAACTTGTTCTAAACATGCATTATTGTTGTTATAGCTAAAAAATCTCATGAAAAGGACAAGGAAAAGGAGTTTACGGCCTAAGAGCCTCCTTAGGCCGTAAACACCCAAAAAGTGGCCAAAAGTCCCGATTCTTCCTTATTTGAGCTTGGATACTAGTTAGGGAATTTATCTAGGAGTGTTTAATCATCAAAACACAAAGTTTTAGGGCATAAAAGAGAGTTTACTACCCAAGCACATGCTTAGGCCGTAAACACCTCTAATCCTTGCAAAAATGCCCCAAAAACACTCCCAAACCACCCTTAGGCTTAAGACATAAATTAGGGACTTGCTATTTCGGGTTTGGAGCAATTAAACACAAAGAAATGAGGGGTAAAATGGAGTTTATGGCCCAAGCACATGCTTAGGCCGTAAACACCCCCAAACTATGCCAAATGTTAGTTTAAATCCCCTAAATGGCCTTGGAAAAATACCTTGAAGCAATACCATCATTGGAAAGGCCTTAAACTTCAATAAAACTAAGGGAATAGGAGTTCATGGCCGTGAACTCCCATAGAGGTGGTTCATGGGCCGTAAACTCCCAATTAATGCCCAAATGGTGCCCAAACTCCTTCATTCGACTTGGAAAAATACCTAGGATTTATCCTCTACTATTTAAGACTTGAAAACACCAAAAGAATGAGTGTATAGGAGCTTACGGCTGTAAGCTCCCTTTCTTAGGGCCGTAAACTCCTCAAAGGGTCCATATGATGCCTTAAACCCATTCACACATTTTATATTTGGGCCTAGCAAAATTCCACAATTGATATGAGACCTTTAAACATCCTAGAACCCCTCACCATGAGTTTACGTCTGTAAACTCATGGGGAGTTGTCCCAGGGCCGTAAACACCATATGGAGAGTTTACTCTTGGAGAGTAAACTCCATTCCTAAGCCATTCAAGCCCTTAGATGTTACCCGGGACACCCCAAACACTTAACCAAAGTGTTTTCCGCTCCTTAGAGTGCGTATACTTGTTTAATTAGTATTAGTACTAATTGTATGTGAACATATGTTATCATATGTTAAATAGGTCACTAAGTGTGTCCAAGTCTTTACTTGACACCGAGCACCCAACCGGCACCTTCGTCGGATCCACTTACACCAGGTGAGTTCATACCCCTAAATGAACCTTTTAAATGTTTTTACATGTTTTATAGGGGGGATACAAGTTAAACATGCCAGTTATCATATCAATCACATGTGATTGATAACCCGCATGCACAAGGATTTACCACACTGTTAACTGTTTTACCGAGAATGACACTGTAAATGGTTTTCTAAAAACATAGTTATTTGTTCAGCTTTTACATATGATGTTTAATCAAAGTTTCATTTTAAACTTGTTTATAAAAGGTTTTCAAAGGATTTTTAAAGATTTTCAAACTTATTTTACAAAGGAATACAAAGTCGTGATTTTCTTAATATATAAAGGTTTTTCCAAAGTTTTCGTCTATATTTTTATACTTCTACTTGGTTAAGATACCACTGCGTTATTTCTGTTTAGTTAATACCTCCACTTCGTGATACACTTATACTTGAGAACGCCTCCACTTCGTGATACACTTATACTTGAGAACGCCTCCACTTCGTAATACACTTATACTTGAGAACGCCTCCACTTCGTGATACACTTATACTTGAGAATGCCCCCACTTCATTATACACTTATACTTGATAACACTTCCACATAGTTAGATGTATGCCTGTGCTTGTATATATGCATATAAATAATGTTTGAAGGACTTAGGAAGGCTTGTTCGCCCTATTTCCTTTTCTTCGTTGAGATGTGGTCTGGTGGGATTGGATGTCCGTCCGAAGGTCGTTTGATCATTAATTATATATTATGTATGCAAGCATAGTCATATGGGTTTACATTAGTCAGTTCAGTTATGAGTCTCTACCTCTAGTTCAACACTTATATTGGAAACACACTACCCACTATTTGGGATGCATCTTCGGGACACGGCCTTCTCCGTCGTCTAGTTGGTAACCAGAGTCTCCTGTAGGGAGAGCGGACATTGTGTGTATAGATCTATACGGGATTGACACCCCCGCACCCTGACTGCTAGCTACAGTCCACGGCCTACCAAGCCAAGGGGTGACAAATGTCATATTTTATAGATGCTTGTAGGGCGTCAGGTACTCTAGTGTCGGTTAGTATGGTTACGAGTATCCCAGGTTACCTTATAAATCATGGCCTTAAGGTAACGGTATTTCACCAGCAATTTACACTGTATGCTGGAAACCCACTCTCAGAGTCACACTGTTTTTAGACCTTGCTAGCTGTATCTTTCATTTGATACTGTCTGCGGTCTGTATTCTCTATTTTAGACCTTACTAGCCATACCTTTCATTTGGTACCGTCTGGGGTCTGTGTCTCCCTTTGCTAGACTGAGCCAGGCGTGTCGTTTGTTCGATACTCTCCTGGAGTCTATGATTCCTTTTGCCTTAGTCAGCAGTCTTCACTGCTGAGGCATATGTTATTTCCTTGATTTCTCTTGCTTTCTTTAAATAATCAAACTCTGTATTTTGATAATGATAGCGATTAAGGGAAAACTACTTTTTACCACATAACTCCGTCCAGTCTTGGTAGAAGACTGCTTGTATTAAAGAAAATATACGATTTTTTTGGAAAAGACACTAATTTAATGGATACTCTAAAACTACCACTTTTATTAAAGTTATTTGGATAAAATGACACTTAATACTTATGAACTCACCAGCATTTGTAAAAATGTTGATATTTGCTTTTCAAATAACTTGTATTCTTAGGTTAGCATTAGACAGGTACATCCCCGGAGCTGTTGATGAAGATAGCTTAGTACCATGTTGTACTTACTTATATTTACTTGTATTACTTTGATGTATTGTAATGTAAACCATGTAAAACTATTACTATTTATGCAATGGTTATTGTACTTTGATTACTATAATGCATGTGTTGTGATACTTGACATGACGTCATCCACCCCAGAACATTTCCGCCGTTCTGGTTTTGGGGTGTGACAAAGAGTTTGCATAGCTGATGAGCGAGCGGTATATGCTACTAAGGTGATTCGAGGATGTGTACTTGAGATCTTCGGTGTTGAGTTCCCGATAGATCTGGTCTCGATTGCGATGTGGGATGTCTATGTCATCGTGGGCATAGACTGATTGAGTAGATTCAGAGCGGCCATCGACTGTGAGCGATAGCTGGTGACCATACGAGACCCTAGTGGTGGAGTTCTTACGGTGTACGAAGAGGGTACCCATTTCGAGTCAGCGTTTTGTTAGGCAGCTAGAGCGAGGCAGAGTCTACAGCAGGGTTGTAGTGGGTTTGTGGCCTATGTGATGGACACATGAGTGGCCGCAAGGAGGCCAAGTTAGGTTGGTGATGTACCGATAGTGAGAGAGTTCCTAGACGTTTTTCCCGAGGAATTGCCAGGTGTGCCTCCCGAGAGGCAGGTGGAGTTTCGTATAGATTTAGTTCTAGGAGTGGCGCCTATTGCCAAGGCACCCTATCGCCTTGTGCCGCCAAAGATGTAGGAGTTATCCTTACAGCTTTAGGAGCTGCTGGGGAAGGGGTTTATTCGACCGAGTAGCTCGTCATAGGGAGCGCTGATCCTTTTTGTCATGAAAAAGGATGGTTCACACCGGATGTGCATTGATTACCGGGAGTTGAACAAGTTGACGGTCAAGAACCGTTATCCCTTACCAAGGATCGATGATCTGTTCGATCAGTTGTAGGGAGCGTCTTGGTTCTCCAAGATTGATTTGAGGTCTGGATATCATCAGATGAGGGTGCGGGATGAGGATATCCAGAAGACGGCGTTCAGGACTCGTTATGGGCATTACGAGTTCGTGGTTATGCCTTTTGGGCTCACCAATGCACCGGCAGCGTTCATGGATCTCATGAACCGGGTGTGTAGGCCGATGTTGGATTGTTTGGTGATCGGGTTCATCGACGATATATTGGTATACTCGAGATCCAGAGAGCAGCATGAGGAGCATTTGAGAGAGGTTCTCGGAGTTTTAAGATCGGAGAGGCTTTACGCCAAATTCTCCAAGTGTGATTTCTGGTTACGAGAGGTCAGTTCTTGGGGCATCTCGTTAATCAGAGCGGGATATTGTCGACCCGGCCAAGATTGAGGCGGTGATGAATTAGGAGGTGCCGAGATCCCCCACCGAGATCAGGAGTTTTCTAGGGTTGGTCGGCTATTATCGGAGATTTATCAGGGATTTCTCCAAGATTGTCGCTCCTCTCACCAGTTTGACCCGAAAGGGCGTGACTTTTAGATGAGGTCTAGAGCAGCAGGCCTCATTTGAGACTCTTCGCCAGAGATTATGCGAGGCCCCAACGTTAGCCCTTCCGGAGGGGATGAAGGATTTTGTGGTATATGGTAACGACATACATGAACAAAACGGAATCAATTACTGACGCCTTGGCAACCTTGTGACTTTCCCTCATCCAAGTGTGAGACATGTGCTTCTAGTAGTATAGGCTTCTACTACCTTTCACACCTACTCATACTCATCCCAAGTATTGTCTCGCAGTACCCAAGTTCTTATTTACTAAAATCACAAAATGATTTAACACAAACGAATGTGTCCTCCTTACTACTCCTAGATAAGGTTTAGACGCGTAATCCTCCTTACCACTCCAAAAAGTTATATGCCAGTTCTAATACCGTAATTAAACGTTTAGAAATCTGACACATAAAATTTCCAGATCCGGTCGGCAATAGACCATAGATGTGATAGCATTATAAAGCATATAAGACATATTATAGCATAAATCATTTAGCACATAAAAGCAAGTTAGGCATTTCCCCTAAATAAGCTAGTGCTCGTGTCTATTCAGACATACATCCTAAATATAGCAGACACTCATCTCACAATCATCACTTAGCATTCTAAGTTTAAGTCTAGAAATAAATCTTTAATCCTAGTTTACTTAAACTAATGCTCTGATACCAACTATGACATCCCCAAACTCACGGTCATTTTAAAATTTTTATTTTTGCTTATTTTAAAATCAGAGTATCCTTTTTGAAGAATATTATTGCGGAATTTGTCCCAAAAATATGATAAATATATTATCCAAGCATTTCGAAGAAATGTATTTTGTTTATATTAAAACATTGGGATGTCATCGTCAATACATAAACATAAGCATAAACAGATCTTACATTCATTTACACTAATGTTTTACATCTCCTTTATTCTCTTAGTGTAATGTATCTTCGCATCGATACTTGTCATACAAATAAACTGAGTGGGTCAGATTGGGAAACCTGGTGAGTACATAGGGTTTTCAACCCACAATAATATAGTTAATTTGTTTCTTGACATACTTCATGTCAAACAATTACCCCGATTACCCATCCCCATTATCTTCTTCATTCTTATGGATCTACCCTAAGAATCGTCTATTCTTCAATATTTATTCCTAATGATTTTCTTAAGGAATAGGCACGAAGTTCATCGCTTACAGGTTTTATCTAATAGGAACTAAGTCCATAGTTGCCGATGTTATATGTTAGGCACATCTGTCAATGTTATCCCTTAGGCACTAAGTCCATAGCTGCCATCCATAGCTGCCAGGGTTTTTAGAGTACATCGGGTGAACATGTAGTTCAAAGGTTATCTATTAGGCACAATCGCCAATATTATCCATTAGGTGCAACTTCTAGGAGTTTTAGAGTACATTTGGTGAACACATAGTTCAAATACACCTACAGGTTGCAAGCATGCTAGCGTTCCACTGGACTGACTAGAATCGTTCGTGGGTGCCATCTATACTATGATAGATGACCAGATTAGCATTAACGTCAAGGCTTCTCATCATCTTTCATTTCTCAATATATATATATATATATATATATATATATATATATATATATATATATCATCTGTCATCTCTCATCATCTATATCATCTTTCATCTACCCATCTTTACCTAATATATTTATATGTATAAAAATACATATACATCTTAAATCAACTAAAACATGTATAATCGTTCATCCAACATATATATCAGGAACACAGATAATAAGCACATATGGCATGTATTCTAATTAAATACTTCATATATATGTCTATGATGAAAGTAACTATGCAATCATTTGTTAAACAAATGACTCAAAATTTGGGCAGCGCTTCGCTTCGAACAATTTTCTTTTCCTTTGACGAAACCTAGTATCATTATTACTAAGTTTTAGTCTAATATTTATTGAGACTAGTTATTACTCTAGATTTATCACTAACTCAAAGTCTACTTTCATGATCTATCAAATAAGGAACAACCAGGTATGATCATATTAGAGGTAGGGTCCAATTGGTATACGAAGTATACTGTTTGGAAATCTCACTTTAAACACCTCACTAAATCATAGCCTAGACATCATCCCCATAAATAGATCAATCAGTATAACGACTCTGAATCACTGTTAAATCTTGTTTATAGATTCATTATAACTATAATGAACTTAAACATAAGTTATACTTAAATTATGGTAAGCATAGGGTTTAGCGAGAAACCGGGCTCTGCACGGGCAAAACTTCTAAGTGGAAAGCTCTTCTTCTCGCGGCCTTCTAGCACTCTCAGATTTGCTACTAACTCCTAGGGAGGCCTATAAAAAAGGTCTTAGGACCTTGGGAGGTTTGGGAGAGAATTGGTTGAAGAGGTGTGGAAAAAAGAGTGAAAACGCCTTCTATATATAGGCTCCAACAATTCCGTACACGGGGCGTATGCGAAGAGTATGCTGGGAATACTCCGAGCTATGTTGCGCGTACTTCTTCCACATGTCACGATCTTGTGCAAAGCCGTGGGAAAGAAGGTGTGGCCTAGATCTTGCCACGTGCCACTCACTAGTTAATCCTAAAAATTAATTATCTTCTAAAATCCGTAACTTTCGTATACGAACTCCGTTTTTGACATTCTTTATATTCACGCATAGGTAGTGACATAAGCTACAACTTTCGCTTAGACTCCGTCGACTAATTTTGACTTTATTTTTAAAGTTATATTTTAACAGACTTAGATAGTTAAAGTCCATTAAAAATTTATAACTTTGTCATCTGACGTCCGTTTTCGAATGTCTTTTTATCGTTGACCTCCTATTAACGAGATCTTCAATTCTCATTTAGGCTGTGTCGGCTAAAAATCGATCGATCTAAAATTTGATTTTCAGGTTGTATATTGTTATGCAAAATCTTAGAAAAATCGGAACTTACTCAAACGAAGTCAGATTTGGACGTTCTCTTATGCACCCTCTCGTTTTAATGTATACTACGAATTTCATTCAGATTGCTAAGGCTAAAAAGTATTTCATCAAAAATTTACTTTTACGATACGCGAAGTCGTGTCGGTTTAATAAATAAAAACTTTGATGGGTCATAACTTCTTTGTTATAAGTCGGATTTCAGCATTCTTTATATGTACGGAATCCTTGTGACATATACTATAACTTTGGTTAATATTATTTAATCTAAATAATCTTCTTTCAAAAAGTGAATTTTAACACTTATTATCTCTAAATTGACTAGTCCGAATCCACAGGGGTTACAATTATCTACCCCTTAGGATGATTACGTCCCAGAATCATCAACAAAACATGGCTTTTATAATGACTCCATATGTTATCTTTTCATCCTTGGTAATAACCATAACTCTTATGTCCTTTCAAATGAGTATCTAACTCGTGGACTTCTTAACTGTTGGTGATGCTCAATGTTGGATTTTCAATTGTAACATTCGAGTTACAAACTCGATCCTTATTGGAGACTCCTGCTTCTTCTCAAACAAACATAACTTAAGATAAGTTCTTTGCTTCAATTATCATAACAAACCAATGGGTCATGTCCTAATGACCTCTCATCGTATGATGCAATTCTTAGGCTCGGGTCATTTAGAGCCAAATTCCAGAATGAAATATCCATTTCTTCATGTTCTAATGTGATATAATCACATTCTATCATGTAGCACTCCTATCTACAAGTTTCATACTTTAAAGATGATCGCAATACATCTATTGATTGCTTCGGTTATCTTTCACTTCAACATTCTAGCTTAAGTCGGATGCTACATCGAACTTGTAGTATAAGCCTCTACTACCTTTCACACCTACTCATACTCGTCCCAAGTATTGTCTCGCAGTCCCCAAGTTCTTATTTCCTAAAATTGCAAAACGATTTAACACATACAAATGTGTCCAAATAATCATAAAAATTTTCCTAGATCTACTAGGACTTCCATGCATATCTTCAACATAAATTCTTCTTTAACTTAGTTGGTGATAGAAATGCCAGACGATGGGATAACTTCAGGTATTATACCAAAAATTCTTTCTTTTTTCCTATCGAAAGTGTACTTCTCCCGTACCATACGTATTACATATTCTAAAGGCAAGATACCACTCTTATGATATCTTCTGATAGGTATCATTCACTATCATCAGCTTTCTAATTTCCTCTATTTTCTCTGTCTAGTACTAGTTCTTATCATGACGTTCCATACGTCGTAATAGTTGTTCAAGACGAGAAATTTAATATAGAGAAGGTTTAGACGCGTAGTCATCCTTACTACTCCAAAAAATTACATGTCAGTACTAATACTGTAGTTAAACGTTTAGAAATCTGACACATAAAATTTCCAAATCCGGTCAGCAATACACCATAGATCTAATAGCATCATAAAGCGTATAAGACATATTATAGCATAAATCATTTAGAACATAAAAGCAATTTAGGCATTTCCCCTAAATAAGCTAGTGGTCATGTCTATTCAGGCATACATCCTAAATATAGCAGACACTCATCTCACAATCATCGCTTCGTATTCTAAGTTGAAGTCTAGAAATAAATCCTTACTCCTAGTTCGCTTAAACTAATGTTATGATACCAACTGTGACATCCCCAAATTCATGATCGTTTTAAAAATTTTATTTATGCTTATTTTAAAATCAAAATATCCTTTTTGAAGAATACTATTGCGGAATTTGTCCCAAAAAATATGTTAAATATATTATCAAAGTATTTTTGAAGAAATGTATTTTATTTATCTTAAAACATTGGGATGACATCATCAATATAGAAACATAAGCATAAACAGATCTTATATTCATTTACACTAATGTTTTACATCCTCTTTATTCTCCCAGTGTAATGTATCTTCGCATTGATACCTATAATTCAAATAAACTGAGTGGGTCAGGTTGGGAAACCTGGTAAGTACATAGGGTTTTCAACCCACAATAATATAGTTAATTTGTTTTTCACATACTTCATGTCAAACAATTACCTTGATTACTCATCTCCATTATCATCTTTATTCTTAAGGATCTATCCTAAGAATCATCTATTCTTCAATATTTATTTCTAAGGATTTTCTTAAGGAATAGACACGAAGTCCATCGCTTTCAGGGTTTATCTAACAGGAACTAAGTCCATAGTTGTTGATGTTATATTTTAGGCACAACTACCAATGTTATCCACTAGGCACTAAGTCTATAGCTACCAACATTCATTGATAATGCACTAAGTCCATAGCTGCTAGAGTTTTTAGAGTACACCTGGTGAACATGTAGTTCAAAGGCTATCTATTAGGTACAGCCGCCAATATTATCCATTAGGCGCAACTGCCAGAATTTTAAGAGTACATCTGGTGAACACGTAGTTCAAAAAAAAACCTACAGGTTGCAAGCCTGCTAGCGTTTTAATGAACTGTCTAGAATCGTCCATGGTTGTCATCTATACTCTGCTAGATGACCGAATCAGCGTTCACGTCAAGGCTTCTCATCATCTTTCACCTCTCAATATCTATATCATCTTTCATCTCTCATCATCTTTATCATTTTTCATCTACCCATCTTTACTTAATATATTTATAGGTTTAAAAATACATGTACTGTTTAAAGCAAGTAAAACATGTATAAATCGATCATCTAGCATAGATATCAGAAACATAGATAGTAAGCACATATAACATGTATTATTATTAAATACTTCATATCTATGTGTAAAATGAAAGTAACTACACACTGTAACACCCTGGTTTTCAGGTATTTTCAAATTCATCCATTGGTTTAAATTGTAACTCAATTTGGTCCCTAAGTCCAAGAATTATGCCTTGAAGACCTAGTGGAATTTTGTTAATTTGAGCTGGAGGACTACGCTAAGCGTACATGTGTCTACGCGGCGCGTACTAGGGCGCCCTAGGACAGGGTGTACACTCACATACATTGGGCGTACTCACGTTAGAAGGAAACCCTAGATTTTAGTGTTTGGAGGGTATTTAAGCATCATGTAGGCTCATTTCCTTTCCACCTTTCAGCCTCCACTCCTTTGGAACGTTTTTACAATCCCTAATCTTTGATTGTGCCTTTTTGAGCTCAAGTGTGTGCTTTGTGGTGTGTTCTTAGTGTGTTAGAGGAAGAAGAAGATTCTTGGAGAAGCTTTGGTGAAGGAGCAACTTGTAGATCTAGGATTTTGACCCTCTTGAGAAGCTCTAGAAGGTATAAAGCTTCAATCTTGCCTTGTTTACTTTTAGATCTTACCATAGGGGAAATTTGTGTGTGTTTGGTCCCTTTTCTTGGTGTTAATGAGTATATGCGACTCTAAGACCAAATGATCCATCCTTTATGAAGAAATGAGATGCAATAAGTCATAAAAATGTTATCTTGGTCCTTTTGGTGTGTGCATGAGGTCTTTAGTGTTTAAGAAAAGCTAGGATCTTGATGTTGGGCCTTATTAAGACATGCATGACATAAAGTTGGAAACTTTATCGTTTGGAACACCTTTTTGGAATTAGATCTGAAATTTAGGAGTTGGATTGAATGGAAAAAGTCCATAATCATATATTGCATGGCCACCGGGTACTCTGGGCGTACCAGGGTGTACGTTGGGTATAGGCGGTCAAGGACATGTTTCTGGTTAATGCGGTATATGTTGAGCGTATAGCTGAGTACGCCCCGCATACTCAACCTGTTGGTTTTTTTTTAATTTTGGGCTTCAATGTGTTGGGTCACCTTTTTGGGCTTGGATGCTTAGGCCCTTATTAGTCCATTTGATTATGTGTATTTTGGGCCAAGTGAAGTTTTGGACCTTGGAGTAAGACCCTAATAGTTGTTGGGCCCAATTTGGAAAATTGGGCCAATTATGGGCCTTGTGTAATTATTCATTGTTGGGCCTTTTGGATCAAGATTTGGGCCTGGATCTTAGACCATCTAGGGAAAGAGTAATCTAGCCATTTACCCTATGTGTGGTTTGTTAGTCAAGGATTGTAATCCAATTATTAATTGGATGTTTATTTTGGTGTTTTAGTGCGGGGATTTTCGGGAGCTAGCAACCGGAGACTTTCGGTGCGATTCAGCTGTGTGAGGTGAGTTTTCCTCACTGTACTTGCGGGTCGAAGGCACCAATGTCGGCTCTTGGATTGATAGCATGTTATGAATGTTATGTTATAGTAATCGGTTAGATCAGTATCCTGGTAGATATCATGATGTTATGCTTAGTGATCTATAAGATCTGTTTATTTGTTTGCTAGCTGGTTAATAGTATGGTTATCTATATTATGTGCACATGTTTGGTTAGTGGTTGAGGCTTCAATGCTTTGTGCGTAAGCCAACAGGTCGGGGTATTCCAACCCGATGGTTGAAGGCCTAGGGTATTCCATCCTGATGATGATTGGACCCATAGTATGTTAGCATTCCAAATCGATGGTTGAGGGGCCTGGCGTATTCCAACCTGATGGTTGATTGGTCCGATAGTATGTTAGCATTCCAACGCGATGGTTGAGGGGGCTGGGGTATTCTAATTTTGTAGAAAAATGAATTATATGGTCTTGTACAATTTTTTAAGCTTCTTTTACAAAGAAAATTATAAATTTCTTGGTCAGCCAATCTTTTCATTACAACCTTTTTTATGGTTTTTATTGTATTTTTATACAAACTTATCAAACGTTTCCCTATAACTCTTTATTAGTTTTTATTATTTAGGAATGTATTTTTATAAGACTTTTCTATAAAAGTTTGTTGTAAAAAATGTATTGAACATGAAAACTAACGTAAGAGAAAAGTTAACTTTTTCAAAACTTTATAAATGTTAGATGAAATAATTGTCATTAAAGAAAACAATAATCCATGCCATTTAATAAAAAATAAAGCAAACACAACCTATTTCATTTCTTACATCTGTTTTAATTGACATCAACATGTTGCACTTAAATAATTGTGTTGGGCCATGAATTGGATTTTACAATTACAAGGGTAAAAGACGCCACTATCCATCATCACCTCCATATCAACTTTTTCAAAATCCTCAATTTGTGTCGGTAAGTAACATCTTCCAATTTCAAATCTTCCCTTCTAAAACATTGATCAAAAATTGATTGTACCTAACTGATAATCTCTACACATGTTTTCTGATTTTTCAGTAACTGCTATTTAAAAATCGATATGTCATTTTGCAACTTGAAATCTAGAACGACTCTTAATTCTTTAAAAAATGATTACTCAACATTTAGTTGAGATGTTCATCACCTTTTCATTAGTATTAAAATATTTGTTATTAATTTTCAGGTTTGCTAATGGTTTCAGCAGCCATGACAATGATAGGTTTGGACATTTGATATTTCAAGATTTTAAACGTACGAATGATTAATAACCCAATCTTCTTATATATAGGATTACTATATTTTCAGTTCGTAAACGAGCCATATTATTCCAGTATTTCACATGGTATGGATATCTTTCATTGCAATGTTTTGCAAAAGTTGTGTTTTTCCAATCTAATCCTGATCTTATCTGTTCAATGTATTGCCGAAATGTCAATTCTACCCTTCATCCTAATCTAATCCTGCACCAAGAGAGAAATGATGCTTCTATATTATTTCGAGACCTTGAATTCTTTTGTGGGCAGGAGGATTTAAATTGGCAGCTTCGTAATTCTTTCTTATTTGCTTGGGAAAAGGGCCAAATATTGATGGTATAAAATTAGTGGTGGGCTCCATATTTGAGTCCAAATCCATTGGACCTTCTAGATCTTTCATTATTTGAACTTTTTTCCATTCAATTACCATTAACTCATTAAGTTAACAATTAATGTCAATATTATAAATATATAATCAATTAAAACACTCAGTTACCATTAAGTAAAAATTTCTTTAAGATACCCAAACCAAATTCCTAATTCTATTACAAAATTCATGCGAAACCATTAACCGAAAATCCTCCATCAACAGCAATCGTTTGGCCAGTGATGTAAGAAGCTGCAGGTAAACAAAGGAACGCCACCATTGATGACACTTCATTCGCTTCTGCAACACGATTTAGAGGAGTTCTTGATACAATTCTTTCCAAATACTCCTCATTCTCTAGCAACTACACAAAACAATTTGGTAATATAAATTATAAAATTCCAATATGATCATAGAGAAACAAAAGGGAAACTGAGAAAGATGAGAAGATCAAGATATTACATGTTGGACAAGTGGAGTTTTAGTGTACCATGGTGCTACACTATTAGTCCTTATGTTATCTTTAGCCCATTCACATGCTAAATTCTTTGCAAGCTGATTCATTGCACCTTTGTAAAGAAAAATCGAAGTTAAAAACATAAATCCCTTTTCCTTGAGAAATTACAGTCTAAAGAATTGGAAAATTGGATAAGGGGAAGTGTATATATACCTTTGGTTGCTCCATAGATGGAGCCAGAAGAAAGGTGAATAGAACCTGCAACTGAGGAAATGAACACGATGCTTCCGACTCCAGAAGCTTTTAAAAGAGGGTGTGAAAGTTGACACATATGGTATGAAGATTCCAAATTGGTAGACATGAGCTTGGAATACTCTTCTGGAGTGTAATCGGTTGTAGGTTTCCTGATGTTTGTTCCCACATTGTTTATCTACAGGAAAGAATTTTATGGAGGATGTGTGTAAAAGCATTCGTAAAACGCAACTCATTTCTGTTTAACCTAGAAATGTCTATCCATTATTCAAATAATTAGGAAAGAGCACAAACGAATTGTGGATCTAGAATTGGTTTCGAAAAGTAACAATTGAACGAATTGTGGATATAGAAAGTTGGAGAGAAGCTTGTTTCAAAAGATGGAGGCTCTCGCTGATAATTCGCGATATAAAATAAAACTTTGTAATGTATGGAAGCAATTAGGGAAAAGTTAAAATTTGAAACAAAATCGAAACAACTTACAAGAATGTTGAGCTTTCCATTGAAGATAGAGGAGACTTTTTGTAGAAGCTGTTCGCGTTGAGGACGAGAAGTTGCGTCGCAAACGGATCCGGTGACGGTGAAGCCCTTGGAAGACCATTCTTGTAAGCGGTGGTTGAGCTCAGCCTCGTTGCGAGAGCAGGTGTGCACCGCCGCCCCTAACCCTGCCAATTCCTCCACCACAGCGTAGCCGATACCACGTGTGCCGCCGGTGACGAGAGCAGTCATTCCGGCAAGAGACCATCTGGAATTTGTAGTTGCAGTTGCAGAACTGCTCTCCACCGTCGTCATAATCTATGTATCCTGATTTGCTACGTTTGTTTGGCAAAAGACAATTTCTTCCGCTTTTCAATTGATGTTCAGTTGTTCACACCCTTTTTGTTGCAATGCAACGTGGAATTTTATGTTATCTAAATTCGCAACATTATATATATATATATATATATATATATATATATATATATATATATATATATATATATATATATATATATATTCCATTGAGATTAAAAATAAAATAGAGATCTCGAGATTCAACCTCAGCCACGTATTTCACATCTGCCGTAATAACCTTCCGGCGTACCGGCGCGGCAAGTCTGGAATAATCATAAATGATTACACAGCGTCGCTCATTCTTTTATCCTCCGCCACCATCCCCACCACCACAACCGCCACCGCCACCACCTCTAACACCAGCCGACTCCACCACTGTCACCTCCATTACTTATACCACCGCTATCTTTGTCAACACTACATTTTCTGTCACCAACTGTCGTAATCATATATGATTACTCATTGTGTGAACAGACATATATGTATAATCATTTATGATTAAGCATATATGTATAAACATGCATAAGTATATATGATTATACCTTTCTGCCATATAATCATTTATGATTAGGCATAGTCCGCTGCTGCCGGTACGCTGGAGCGTCAGAGCGGCAAGTAAGAAATATGTGGCTGAGGTTCAATCTCAAGATCTTTAATTTTTTTTAATCTCAAGGGAAGCTTCACATATATATATATATATATATATATATATATATATATATATATATATATATATATATATATATATATATATATATATATATATATATATAGAGAGAGAGAGAGAGAGAGAGAGAGAGAGACAAAGGTAAGTTCAATTGAGAAAATAAAAAATATTGAGAATAGGAGAATCATTCTCAACCAGTCATTTATTTTTGCCGCAAATGCATCCGTTGTACCGACGAAAATGGATAAGGAATACACATTGTTTCTAACAAAACATGTTTTTTAAGTTATACTAATAATTACCTTAATATATAAAAAAAAACATAGTTTTTTTTTTGTTTTTTTAATTTTTAAGAAGCTATTTTTATCGAAAAATAATTTTAAATATATCAAAATTCATGATTTTTTATTCTCTACAAATAGACATCCATATTGATATATACTTTTAAGATAAAATAAAAAAAATATATTTTTTTATATTTTCAGCTATTGTTATTCATAAGTGAATAAAAATGCATCAAATTTTTGCTACAGTACATTCGTTATTCACTTATGAATAAAAATATATAATTATTTTTTTTTACAGTTTAAATATCATTTATACTACTAATTCATATATGAATAACAAATTAATTGTAATAAAAATCTGATAAATGTTTTTATGCATATATGAATATAAAATATGACGAAAACTAATACATATTTTATTCATATATAAACATAATATATGACAAAAGATGATGTGAAAAATATATTTTAAGTATGAAAACTTTATTACGTGCAATATTCATATATGAACGACACTTTAAAAAAAATAAACATATATTTTATTGATAAGTGAATAACGAATGTAGAATAACGAGAGTTGAAACTCTAAAAAAATAAATTTTTTATTTTATCTTAAAACTATATCAATATGGATGTTTATGTATAAAGAATAAAAAATTATGAATTTTGATATATTTAAAATAAATTTTCACTAAAAATGACTTTCTAAAAATAAAAAAAAAAACAAAAAAAAATAGTATGTTTTTGTGTATATTAAGGTAATGATTAGCATAGTTTAAGGAAACATGTTTGGTTGGAAAACATACTTTTATCCGTTATCCATTTCAGACGGTATGCCTAAATGTTTTGCAACAAAATAAATGTGGCTGATAATGATTCCTCCATTCTCAACTTTTTTTTTTCTCAATTGAACTCTCCTATATATACATACATACATATATATCAGTGTTGCAGAAATCGGTCTAATCGGTCGATTAATCGCTAATCAGACCTTCACCGATGAGATTTATTGCTAATCGGTCACTATAATCGGGTTTGGTCAATACAGGTCAAATTCATAATTAATCGGACTAATCAGACTTAATCGGACCTAATCGGGTTTGGTCAAAGCAGGTCAAAGTCAGGCCTAATCGGCCCTAATCGCCGATTAATCGCTTTTTTGTAGGATTAAAATTAGATTTATAAATTTTTGAATAATTTTCTTAATAATTAATGGTCCCCGATTAATCCCTAATCGCTAGTCCACCAATTAGCGGCCGATTAGCGATTTATGCAACAATTATATATATATATATATATATATATATATATATATATATATATATATATATATATACTAGCCGTTTACCCGCACTAAGCGCCAGGAGGCAAAGAGTTTCTTTCGGAAGATAGTTTTATCAATGATGATTAGTTTCCTTTAGATGTGAGCTATTCATCGCGACATTTTGGTAGACTATTTTGTGTCGAATAATTCATTTCAACGGATATTTTCTTGCTAGGTGCTTAGTCATACAATACAACAGAAGTTGAGTCTATATTTGGAATTTCATCTAATAGTTCATACTTGATTTTACAATATATAAATAACAACAATATGCAATCACGTAGTTTTATACATTTATAACATGTCCAATATATAAACTACACCAATCTGCAATCATGTTGCTTCATCTGCTAGCTCTGCATTAAACATCAAATGAGCATCTAAGATACATATTTGAAGAAATCGTAAAGTAATAAGTTGTTGATTGTACCTTGTTAATCACATAAAACTTTTTTGTACACAACGTCTGATGTGTAGATTCCATCATTATCAAACGTTTTTTCCGTCTTTACTAATACCTTGGTATTGACACGTGATATTCCTCTGGACGACGCCACATAAAGTTGTCCATGTGAGAATACCGATTCTGGTAGATAAACACCTACATTTGGAATTGTTTGTCCTTGAGCTTTATTGTTTATCATAGAGAAACTAAGCTGAACTGGAAACTGCTTTCTCTTTAGTTTGAATGGGAACATCTCATCGTCAGACGGACATAGAAGAATTCTTGGTAAAAACACTCTTTTTCGAGCATGTTGACCAACAAGCAACAGCTATCTCTACGTCAATGACATTTTGTTGGAAAGCTCAACATATCAATCCGGTGCCATTACATAACCCATTTGAAGGATCGATGTTTCGCAAAAGTATTACTGGGCACCCAGTTTTTAACCGAAGATAATGAGGGGGTACACTACTAACATTTAGCGAGTTCAAATATTCTATCGGATATAAGTTATTTTTGTCATCTCTCGCTTCATAAAAAATTTAGTAAACTTTATTCTCGCCAGAAAATCATTTGATCAACTTATTATTAATTTCATAAACACTTTCATTTTTAGTTGACAATATCGCCCTCGAAATGATAAATTTTGAATTAGTGTCGTTGGATTGCAAATAAGAAAATATTGCATCAATCAGAGTGTCCACTGAATTAGTTTTATCAGTGTATGGAATGGACATGTTACAGGTATACGAATAAAGGGCTCGTCCAATGTTTCCTCCTTCCATCATCGACCCGTAATAAAAAATCAGAAAACCATGGGCCATTTACCGCTCTCATGTTGATAATTAATCGAAGCCTTTTAACTGAAGCCCATAGAGGTGACATCCGTAAGCTAGACTCCACAATTTGTGCTCGAGTGCCACGTCTCACGATCGGCAACACTTGTCTAAAGTCACCTCCCATAACCATTATCTTTCCACCGAAAGGGAGCTTCTCATATGTGATATCTTGCATTGTCTGACCAACTGCTTCTACCACCTGCTTCTTAGCCATTGTTGTTTCATCCCATATGATTACCTTTGCCTCGCGAAGTAGCTGAGCCTTCCCGCTTTGTTTAGTGATCTTGCACATCGAGTTATTATCAAGACTAAGGGGAATTCCAAATCATGAATGAGTTGTTCTCCCTCCTGGCATGTTGTTAGCTGCAACACCTGACATGGCAGTTGCAAGTGCAATAAGACCACGGGCATGAATATTGGCCAACAAAGCTTTGTATAAAAATGTCTTTCCAGTTCCACCGGTTCCATCTATGAAGAACACACCCAAAATATTTTCATCCACATGCCTCATTATCTTATCATATGCAAACTTCTGGTGTGGATTGAGAGAGTCTCACGCATGTAAGTTGATGTGCACAAAAGTACCCACTAATTTTAATATTTATAACCTAACAAACTTAGACTATCTATGCACTTATAGGCAGTGTACCTAGTCAGATTACAGTATAGCTTAGGTAAGTCGGTGTCGATCACAGGGAACGGTGGATTAATTTAATATATTTGATTATAGGTTACAGGTTACACGAAAATAGTAAATAAAATGGTTTAATAAATTTCAAACTAGCAATTAACAACTCTCGATAAACTAACAAGGAAAGCACATCTCTTCAGGTACTTTGGTTTAGATAAATTACACTTTAAAAACATAGACAATTGCATACACAAATTCATTTATTCATGTTCACCGATTCCTAAAATGATTAGATTCGCGTTCACTATAACTAATCCTTTAGCAAACAAGTCAATTCAAACAGTGATCAGTTGATTAAACTAACATGCTTCCTAGTATTCAGTTCGTATCAAGCAAGACTTGTAAATATAGTTAATTAATGTAAACATTTAATCAACCTCTTGTTGATGGTCATCAAACAAGGCTCACACATTAACTTACTTATTCTCAAATTAATCCTAGTTTCACATTCGTTATTTCTAGTCTTATAATCTCGATGGTCATCAAAAATCATAAGAGACAAGCAAATCAAGCGGATGTTCAAGCAACTCAATTCACTTAACAATTAACAGAAAATAATCATCATTAACACATGAGGATCTTCAAACAAGCTTGGCAAGATAAATTAAACACAAATAAACTATTTAATATAGCAATTAGTCTAATAATCAAAACTTCATTCAATCATAAACACAAAGTAAAAGGTTTTTACACCTAAATCAGAAACTAAATGCAGAAAAGTACCACAATGGAATGCTAAACATGGTCACGTCAGCAAACCATATGATAATCGACATGTATCCGCTCTCCAATCCTTCCGATCTCCGCTTCCGTTAGCTTAACGGCCTTCCGGCCGCCTTCTAGACCCTCAAAACGGCTTAACAGAAGTTAATTGTCGACTAAATTAGGTTAGAAGTCGAATCCTCCCTCCTGGTTAGCTAAAAATCGATATTTATAATCTTTGTGGCCGACCTAAGTACGCTGGGCGTACTTAGGATTACGCAGCGCGTACTCAAGATAATCACGCGATCAAGTATATCCGGTGCAAGCAGGTACGCGGGGCGTAACCTTAAGGTACGCGGGGCGTACTCGCTACCTCAGCATTCTTTTCTTTCTTTTAGCTTCTAAGCCCGGCTTCCACTTCAGTCTTTTCTTTTGTGCTTTATCGACAACAAATAGCTGCAAAACATAATTTAAAGTATTATGAGTACTTTTTAGTTCTAAAATAGAGTAAATAAGGCCAAAATATTAAGATAAAGTGCATAAAAATATATATAAAAATACACATATCATAAGTCTTCATATTCCACATTTATAGAGTATTCTTCATGCACCTCACAATATCCTCTTGATTGTAAATCGATGTGTGCACTGACATTTGGAAGGTTGTAATCACTAAGCTTTTTACTCATAGATTCTAGGAAGACTCTAATGTCGATGAGGACCATATTTTGTACTCGTTCGACACATCCATATTGTTTTCTATAATCGTTAGAAATAGAATCATAGTGGTCGTCCCATAACTTGCGAACATTTCCTGGTTCACAAAAAATCAGCATCGTCGCAAATAACCTTCTAAGTGCGATGGGAAATTGAAATAATGAAGCCTCTACAAGACATTGTGATAAATTATCATCGGTCTCTGTTAAACCTCTTTCAAGAGATGCTTTTCGGAATGTAGGGTGTAATACACCATTGGCTATGTATAAATCTTCAAAGTAGGTAGGCCCAGTAATATGAAATAAAAGCAAGCGTAGGTAGTATCTCTCTCCTTCAGCTGGATTAGCATAAAAAGTCGACCAATCATTGATTTATGTTCCCTGGTCCTCCAATAATGGTTGCTCCGATTCCATGTAAAATGCTTGGGAAAATCCTTATACAAATATTTTCTCACATTCGAATCTTCATTATTCTTCTTGAAAAATGTCGCCAACACTGAATTTTTTCCTTTCTCTTTATCAACAATGTATTCCATTATGTCACCGTCTTTGAATCTAACCAACTATTGATTCGGGAGATGTATTTGCAAGGCCATCACACAAGGGTGGATTTTTGAAAGAGGAAAGCTAAAAACTTGCCATAATGCCTCAGGAGGGGATACATAACGTGCGTCTTGAAAATTTTGTATCACATTAATAACAATATTTTCTTGGTATTTATCAATATGGATAACTTGTTTGTCATGGCCCTTATAAACATATTTGAAGAGGTACTTCGCAGACTTTATACTCGAACAAACCTCAACGTTGATATGACAATTAAACATCATTAACAACTTTGGGTTGTGTGGAGCCACCCATCTGTTATCCAATTGTAACAGCCGAAATTCAGGTACAACCGATTAGCCCTTCATCTTTATTTATTGTCATTTTGGGCCTTTGTGTTGGGCGAGTACGCTGGGCATACAAGGAGCACGCTGCGCGTACTCGCGCGCCTCATTTAAACACATCATTGTCGGGTACGCTGGGCGTACCCAAGGTTACGCCGGGCGTAATCGGTCCAGACCCAAAACCCTAATTTGAGTTGTTGGCTATAAAAGGAATGAGATGGCTTGGTTCCTTAGCCACCATCCTTCAGAAAGAAACCCTAAGAGAGTTGTTCCTTCGTTTATAGCTTGTTTGTAAGTGTTCTAAGCTTTGAGGTGTCATTTCAAGGTAGCAAAAGGAAAGAGGAGTCCATTGTGGAGGCTAGAATTTGGTGTGCAAGTGTAGATCCGTGAAAAGCAAAGGTTGGAGCTTCATCCTAAGGTAAAAAGTTCAGATCTTGCCTTGTAGTTCTTATGGTATGCTTCATGACCCAATTTCTAGGGTTTTGGTCCCAAAGATTGAGACTTTATGAGCAAGTAGTCTCCATTGGCTTAGATCTACCATATTTCAGGTCCATTTGAGTTGTATGTTCATAAAAATGTGATCTTGGACGTATATATTTAGCCATGCATGAGATCTAGATCTTTGGAGGTGAAAAGGAAGGTATTAGAGGGTGTAGGATCCTTTACAGCCATGCCAAGGCTTAAAGGTTCCGACTTTATGGATTAGGAGGCTTGATGAGAGCCAGATCTGGAAGTTGAAGGAGTGTCTTAACCATTTAAGACAAGAAATATGGTATGGCCGAATCTGGGATTTACGATGGGCGTAACTCCCAGTACGCGCAGCGTAAGGGGTTGCGACCCCCGATTGTGACTCATCGATGTACGCCCCGCGTACTGTGGTCAGTTGACTTTCGTTGACTTTTAGGGTTTGGTCAACATGAGTCAAGGAAGGGTAAAATGGTCTTTTACCCCTCTGTGGGATAATGATAAGGGTGTAGCATAGTCTTGAAAGTCTATATTAATTAGAATGATATTTTGTTCTGATTAGGCGGGGTTGGGTCTTCGTTTCGAGATTCGGAGATAGCGAGCACGTGAGGTTCTAGACTTCCTGCGAGGTGAGTCTTCTCACTATACTGTACCCGGAAGGGTATTTATGTGTGACCGAGAGGTCGGATATGTTATGAGTTGTATACATTGAATATGATAAGTTAACCGTTTGTATGTGCTATGTATGTTATGCTTGATATGGGCCGGAAGACATTATGTTATGGGCCGGAAGGCATTTTATGATATGGGCCGGAAGGCATTGTGATGTAGACCGGAAGGTCGACGCGGGTAGGACCGAAAGGTTTACCGGGTCAGGACGAAAGTCTCTTGAGACACATGGACCGGAAGGTCATGGCCTGGAAAGGCGTATGTGCATAAGTAGTATTTTGGGGAACTCACTAAGCATTTATGCTTACAGTTGTTGTGTTATGTGTTTCAGGTACTAGCGAGGACCGTGGGAAGGCGCCAGCGTGATCTGTACACACTGATGGAGGATTTATGATCTTGGGATTTATATGATTTGTATTATGATATGATACATTGGATCTTTATGACTTGTTTTGGATGAAAACATGTTTTTAAGAAATGAAAATTTTGTTTTGAAAATTTACGTTGTTACAAGTTGGTATCAGAGCCTTGGTTTGAGGGATTCGGGTGCACCTTCGGGCGTAACTGAACTCAAACCGAGGATTTGAGAAAAATTTTCAAAAATAAAAGCATAAAATTTTATAAGGGATTTTGTGACAACCAAGGATGAAGCAGTGTGTACGGTCAGCCAGCGCTCGAACGGTAAAATCCCCAAAATACCCTTACAATATGTGTTATGGGATATGTTACGATATGTTATGCATGCTAGAGTAGACTAGGTATTCATATTAGGACTAGAGTGGCCTAATTTGTGATGCCTTAGTCTAGAGGAAATCTGCTGCTATGAGATGCTTTGAGAGCGAGTAGGTAGCCAGTGCATAGCATAGAGTACTCGTGATCCGGGGTCCAAGGAGGAGGACTTGTGGTGAATGTTGATGCGGTGTAGTCAGTAGTATAGGGCCCGTACTACTGAAGACACCGGATCAGTGGGCAGTCCAAGTAAGAATCCTTTGGGTATCAGAGGTCGAGTAGGGTTGTGTTATCGAGTGCGAGTATGCTCGATTGGGTCTCTGATATTTTTATGTTGTATTTCAGAGGCATCATGGTTGAGACACGCCACAGACCTGGGACGAGCGGTGTGAGTGACGAGGAGCTTCGTCAGATGATCCACGATGAGGTGACTGCGGCAATCCGGGCCGAGATTTCGGAGATGTTTGGGTCTATCAAGACCACGTTGCTGGAGACTTTTGATGAGCGGTATGCCGCGGTGACTGAGGCTGCGGCCGCTGCAGCTACAGCAGCTGTGGCTGCTGCCAGACCTCAGGGAGGTGACTCATTGTTGTTCCGGGAATTCAGCAACACGAAGCCACCCGAGTTTGATGGGACGCAGGACCCGATCGCTGCGATGCGATGGATTGCTGACATTGAGGGATGCTTCTACACGTGTTCATGTCCGGAGCATCTGAGGGTGCGGTTCGCTTTGAACCAGCTCCGCCTGGGAACAAAGGATTGGTGGAAGTTCGTGACGGCGAACTTCACTCTTGAGGAGATTTCAGCGGTGACTTGGGAGAAATTCACCACCATGTTCAGAGATGAGTATGTTCCCCCGGTGGAGAGGGAATGATTGGTTCAGGAGTTCTTGACCCTCAAGCAGGGTAATGATTCAATTGTTGTGGTCACCCGGAAGTTTCATGAGAGGGCGATGTTCTGCCCTGAGCAGGTGTCCACTGAGCAGGCACGGATGAGTCGATATTTGGGTATACTGAGGAGGGACATTCGGGAGTTCGTATCGAACTCGACATACCGGACATTTGCTGAGCTCCAGGCAAATGCCCGGAAGAGGTAGATCGAGTTGGAGACCCAAGCCAGGGAGGAGGCCGAGTCTCAGCGGGTGGATCGGCGGCCGGCTCAGTCCCAGTCCGCCGATTCGAGGATAGGAGGTCAGAAGGGCCGCACTTGCGGAAAGTGCGGCAATGGTCATGAGGGGGCCTGTCGATCAGGAGCTTGCTACAAATGTGGCAAGGAGGGGCACATCGCTAGGGATTTCCCCAAGGGATTTATGGTTTGCTTCCATTGCAACCAGACCGGCCATCGGAAGGCCGAGTGTCCTCAGTTTCTCCAGGGATCTGCGCCTGCTGCTAGGGCTACTGAGACTCAACCGGTGAAGGCCGAGGCCCCGAGGGCTCGTGGGAGAGCTTTTCAATTGACTGCGGAGGAGGTCCGCGCGGTGCCCGATGTCGTGGCTGGTATGTATTCTTTCGTGTATTTATTTTTTATGCTGAGATGTTGTGCTTATTTTATGATATACGTAGGTACTTTTCTTGTGAATTTTGTACCTGCCTTGGTATTATTTGACTCGGGTGCGAGTCGGTCTTTTGTATCTCTGGCTTTTAGTCAGCACCTCGGTATTGATCGAGAGGTGATGAGTCGACCTCTGAGGGTTTCCATAGCTGATGAGAAAGCGGTATATGCCACCGACGTGATTCGAGGATGTGTGCTCGAGATTTTTGGTGTCAATTTCCCTATATACCTAGTTCCTATCGCTATGGGAGATGTCTGTGTCATCATGGGCATGGACTGGTTGAGTAAGTTTGGAGCGGTCATTGACTGCGAGAAACATTTGGTGACTATACGAGGCCCTAGTGGGGGAGTGCTTACTGTGTATGGTGAGGGGACCCGGTGTGGGTCAGCGTTTTGTTCGGCTGCCAGGGCGAGGCAGAGTTTGCAGCAGGGCTGCAGTGGATTCATAGCCTATGTGATGGACGCACGAGTGGCCACTGGGAGGCCAAGTTTGGTAGACGAGGTTACGGTAGTGTGCGAGTTCCCGGATGTTTTTCCCGAGGAACTGTCGGGCGTGCCTCCGGAAAGACAAGTGGAGTTCTGTATTGACTTGATTCCGGGAGCAGCACCTATCGCCAAGGCGCCTTATCGCCTCGCACCGCCGGAGATGCATGAGTTATCCTCGCAGCTTCAGGAGCTGTTGGGGAAGGGGTTTATTCGACCGAGTAGCTCGCCTTGGGGAGCACCGATCCTTTTTTTCAAGAAGAAAGATGGTTCACACTGGATGTGTATCGATTACCGCGAGTTGAACAAGTTGACGGTCAAGAACCGGTATCCGTTACCTAGGATCGATGATATGTTCGATCAGTTGTAGGGGGGCATCTTGGTTCTCCAAGATAGACTTGAGGTCGGGTTATCATCAGATGAGGGTTCGGGATGAAGATATCCAAAAGACTGCATTCAGAACTCGTTATGGACATTACGAGTTTGTGGTGATGCCTTTTGGGCTCACCAATGCCCCAGCTGCGTTCATGGATCTCATGAACAGGGTGTGCAGGCCGATGCTGGATTGGTCGGTGATCGTATTCATTGATGATATTTTGGTATATTCGATGTCTAGAGAGCAGCGTGAGGAGCATTTGAGGGAGATCCTTGGAGTTCTGAGATCGGAGAGGCTGTATGCCAAATTCTCCAAGTGTGAATTCTGGTTACGAGAGTTCCAGTTCCTAGGACATCTTGTTAACCAGAAAGGGATATTGGTCGATCCAGCCAAGATTGAGGCAGTGATGAGATGGGAGGTGCCGAGATCACCCACTGAGATCAGGAACTTTCTGGGATTGGCCGGCTATTATCAAAGGTTTATTAGGGATTTCTCCAAGATCGTCGTGCCACTTACCAAGATGACCCGGAAGGGTGTTGCATTTTCTTGGGGTCCGGAGCAGCAGTCCTCATTTGAGACCCTTCGTCAGAAGTTGTGCGAGGCCCCGGTGCTCGCACTCCCGGAAGGGATGGAGGATTTTGTGGTATTTGTGATGCATCCATATCTGGGTTAGGGGCAGTGCTTATGTAGAGGGGGCACGTTATAGCGTATGCATCGAGGCAGCTGAAGCCTCATGAGTCGAGATATCCCACCCACGATCTGGAGTTGGGGGCTATGGTGTTTGCCCTCAAGATCTGGCGGCACTATTTATATGGGGTTCGGTGTACCATATACACGGACCACAAGAGTCTGAAGTACTTGATGGATCAGACAAACCTGAATATGCGCCAGATGAGATGGCTGGATGTGGTGAAGGATTATGATTGCGAGATCCTGTACCACCCGGGCAAGGCTAATGTCGTAGCCGATGCTTTGAGCTGTAGGTCGGAGAGCACCCCGATCCGAGACATTTGTATGAGATTGACGGTGATGAATCCGGTATTGGACACCATCCGAGGGGCCCAGGCTGAGGCTGCGAGACCAGAGAACTGAAAGCGGGAGCGGGTTGTTGGGCAGGTGTCGGAGTTCGTTACCGATAGTCGGGGACTTATGACATTTCAGGGTCGGATTTGGGTACCGTGTGTGGGCGGGACGCGTACCATTTTGATGGAGGAGGCACATCGATCAAAGTTCTCGATCCACCCCGGGGCTACTAAGATGTATTTGGACCTAAAGAAGGAGTATTGGTGGCCCTGTATGAAGAGGGATGTTGCATGGTTCGTCGAGAGGTGCCTAACTTATCGCCAAGTTAAGGCCGAGCACCAGCATCTGCATGGTAAGCTGCAACCGCTGGAGATTCCCGAGTGGAAGTGGGAACAGATTACCATGGATTGTATCACCAAATTGCCAAAGACTGCGAGAGGAGTCGATGCAATTTGGGTGATTGTGGACAGGTTGACGAACAACGCTCATTTTCTTGCTATCAGTGAGAGCTCTTCTGCTGAGAGGTTGGCAGAGTTGTATGTGAAGGAGGTGGTATCGCGGCACAGGGTTCCGATGTCGATTGTTTCAGATCGAGACGTGCGATTTACTCCCATATTTTGGAAGAAGTTTCACGAGGAGTTGGGTACAAGGCTACATTTCAGTACCGCATACCACCCACGGACGGACGAGCAGAGTGAGCGGACGATTTAGACGCTCGAGGATATGCTCCAAGCGTGTGTTTTGGATTTTGGAGGGAGTTGGGACACCTATTTACCCTTGGCATAGTTTTCGTACAACAACATCCATCATTCGAGCATTGGTATGCCACCCTTTGAGCTGTTGTATGGGAGGAGGTGTTGGACCCCCATCTGCTGGGGAGAGGTGGGGCCTCGGGTAATGGGTAGTACGGAGATTGTGCTTCAGACGACAGAGCAGATACAACAGGTCAGGCAGAGATTGTTGATCACTCAAAGTCGCCAGAAGAGCTATGCAGACAGGCGTCGGTCCGAGCTCGAGTTTCAAGTTAGTGACCTAGTACTCTTAAAAGTCTCTCCTTGGAAAGGAGTGATTCGATTCAGGAAGAGGGGCAAGTTGGGACCTCGATACATTGGACCTTTCAGGGTAATTGCGAGAGTAGGCAGGGTAGCCTACCGTTTAGATCTACCTGCGAAGCTGGGTCAGATTCACGACACCTTTCATGTGTCGTAGTTGAGGAAGTGTATTGCCGATGAGTCGGCTGTGGTTCCATTAGAGGATATTCAGGTGGATGCGGGCCTGAACTATGTTGAGAGACCAGTGGCAATATGGGATCGAAAGGTTAAGGTTCTGAGGAACAAGGAAGTGCCCTTGGTGCAAGTGCAGTGGCAGCATCGGAAGGGGTCCGAGCTGACGTGGGAGTCCGAGTCGGAGATGCGGGAGCAACATCCAGAGTTGTTTTCAGTATAAGACTTCGGGGACGAAGTCTGGTTCTAGTGGGGGAGAGTTGTAACAGCCGAAATTCAGGTACAACCGATTAGCCCTTCATCTTTATTTATTGTCATTTTGGGCCTTTGTGTAGGGCGAGTACGCTGGGCGTACAAGGAGCACGCTGCGCGTACTCGCGCGCCTCATTTAAACACGTCATCATCGGGTACGCTGGGCGTACCCAAGGTTACACCGGGCGTAATCGGTCCAGACCCAAAACCCTAATTTGAGTTGTTGGCTATAAAAGGAATGAGATGGCTTGGTTCCTCGGCCACCATCCTTTAGAAAGAAACCCTAAGAGAGTTGTTCCTTCGTTCATAGCTTGTTTGTGAGTGTTCTAAGCTTTGAGGTGTCATTTCAAGGTAGCAAAAGGAAAGAGGAGTCCATTGTGGAGGCTAGAATTTGGTGTGCAAGTGTAGATCCGTGAAAAGCAAAGGTTGGAGCTTCTTCCTAAGGTAAAAAGTTCAGATCTTTCCTTGTAGTTCTTATGGTATGCTTCATGACCCAATTTCTAGGGTTTTGGTCCCAAAGATTGAGACTTTATGAGCAAGTAGTCTCCATTGGCTTAGATCTACCATATTCCAGGTCCATTTGAGTTGTATGTTCATAAAAATGTGATCTTGGACGTATATATTTAGCCATGCATGAGATCTAGATCTTTGGAGGTGAAAAGGAAGGTATTAGAGGGTGTAGGATCCTTTACAGCCATGCCAAGGCTTAAAGGTTCCGACTTTATGGATTAGGAGGCTTGATGAGAGTCAGATCTGGAAGTTGAAGGAGTGTCTTAACCATTTAAGACAAGAAATATGGTATGGCCGAATCTGGGATTTACGATGGGCGTAACCCCCAGTACGCGCAACGTAAGGGGTTGCGACCCCCGATTGTGACTCATCGATGTATGCCCCGCGTACAGAAGCTGGTACGCCCCGCGTACTGTGGTCAGTTGAATTTTAGGGTTTGGTCAACATGAGTCAAGGAAGGGTAAAATGGTCTTTTACCCCTCTGTGGGATAATGATAAGGGTGTAGCCTAGTCTTGAAAGTCTATATTAATTAGAATGATATTTCGTTCTGATTAGGCGGGGTTGGGTCTTCGTTTCGAGATTCAGAGATAGCGAGCACGTGAGGTTCTAGACTTCCTACGAGGTGAGTCTTCTCACTATATTGTACCCGGGAGGGTATTTATGTGTGACCGAGAGGTCGGATATGTTATGAGTTGTATGCATTGAATATGGTAAGTTAACCGTTTGTATGTGCTATGTATGCTATGCTTGATATGGGCCGGAAGGCATTATGTTATGGGCTGGAAGGCATTTTATGTTATGGGCCGGAAGGCATTGTGATGTGCACCAGAAGGTCGACGCGGGTAGGATCGGAAGGTTTACCGGGTCAGGACGAAAGTCCCTTGAGACACATGGACCGGAAGGTCATGGCCTGGAAAGGCGTATGTGCGTAAGTAGTATTTTGGGGAACTCACTAAGCATTTTTGCTTACAGTTGTTGTGTTATGTGTTTCAGGTACTAGCGAGGACCGTGGGAAGGCGCCGGCGTGATATGTACACACTGATGGAGGATTTATGATCTTGGGATTTATATGATTTGTATTATGATATGATACATTGGATCTTTATGACTTGTTTTGGATGAAAACATGTTTTTAAGAAATGAAAATTTTGTTTTGAAAATTTACGTTGTTACACCAATGTTGTATTTTCTTACAGTCACCTCAATTCCATTATTTCTCCTTCTATATAGTGGATATGAGTCCTCTCCTTGTGATGTCTTTTCATTGAATTGCCTAGGATATCTGAAACGACATATTTTTGGCACACCCTGCATACATGGACTTTTTTCTTGTTAGCTACCACAAGGACCGTGCATCATGTGACTTTTGACAATATCATGCATTTCATGTCCCTACAGACATTTTCTGATAAGCTTGGGATTCCTTTTCCTTGAGACCAATACCAAAGATTCGGTCAATCTGGAACAATCTTTCATGATAACAACCGATGTGATTAAGAAAAGGCAAGACTATGTAACTATGACAAGGGTTATTGGAGGTTATTTTAGTCCCTTTTTCGTAATTTGAGGTTTAATTTTCTAATCTATGTTTAAAATTACAGAATAGGTAACTAACTATCGTCTGACAACTCATGAAGCACTGTTCAAATCAAAGGGCAACCAATTGAGCACATAATTGTCATTTGTTCTTTTACTTAGATACCCAAGAACCATATGTACGGATCTCTATGTTTAGGAGGTTCATTCTTTTGGATGAATGAACTGTTCATTATATGTACTGATTTCCTTTTTATTATGTGTAGCTTTAACTATATTTTCTGACATATTATTTTTTTCACATAGATTTGATGGAAACAGAGGGAGATAAAAATGACATCAAGGTTTTATCAAATTTCGAACTGATTTGCAATTGTGAAGTTTTTATTAGTTGCAACCCAAATGTAACACCCGGTTCCTGATAAATATTTTAATTAAAGTAAACTCATGTTTTGCTCTAGGAATCGGCGAGTTGGAGGCCCAACTTGTCAAGTAGACTTGACTTTGGATTGGTGGGATAAGTGACCTACTCGATGAGTCGGGAGACCGACTCGACGAGTAGGATTGTCTGGATGAAACCCTAATATTTGAGGTTTGCACCCTATTTAAACAACTTAGAACGCCCCAACCCAGCCTCCATTGTTCCTCTCAACCCAGAGAAATCCCTAACTCGAACCCTAAGCCTCTTTTGAGTGTTCTTGAGATTTTTTGTGACTTTTGTGTGAATTTGAAGTTGGAAGAGAAGACAGAAGCTTGGGAGTTCAAGTGGAAGCTAGTAGATCTAGAGGTTTTGCTTCATTCTCAGTTCATTCAAGGTTAAAAGCTTGACCATTGACCCTTTATCTCTTTTTGGAGCTATTTTCTACCCTTTTAATGAGTTGGTGAAGTTATAATCCAATTTTGTAAGTGTGTTTGCAGTTACACTTCAGATCTAGTACCATTGATGGTTCCCATGGCATAAAGGTGCCAACTTTATGGCCATGGGAAACCCATGCTTCTTATATGCATCTTTTTATGGCTTTTTGAGCCAAAAACCCCATGCATGGACGGAAATATTGGAACTTTACGTATAAAATGGACTTTAGGAGGTCAGATCTATGATTTTGATGCACTAAGACCAATTATAATCGACTGTATAGTTTGGGAAAAAGAGGGACTCGGCGAGTCTTTCATGGGACTCGGCAAGCCGGGATGTATGTTCCATCAAATCCTTTATGTTGATGGACCAGATGCTAAGACTGAAGGTCCCTCAGTTGTTTAGGCTCATTAAGGACCTGGAAATCACAGAACTCGGCGAGTGTATGAGCTAACTGATGGGTTTTAGCTATAAGAACATCCTATGTGCTCATCCAAACCCTAATGCTTGGATCTAGGTTTCTCTATTGTACATGCAAGTTATCCAAGACTATAAACCCTAATTCTAGCATACAAGTAATCATATTAACATAAGAAAGGGTTTAAGATATTACCTTGATTGTTATGTAGCAATAACAATCACAATTCCTTCTTGTAATGACTTTAGAAAGATTAGAGTTACAAATGTCACTCCTCTAATGGTTCACAAACACCAAGAGCAAGAGGATGAAGAAGAGAAGAGAAGGAGGCTGCCCAAAACTTGTGGAAACCCTAGAAGAAAGCTTGTCCACGTTTTTGGGCATAAGGGCTCTTTAAATAGTGAGGCTATTAGGGTTATCTAACAAGGAAACCCTAATTAGGATGCTTAAGCCCTAAGCAACCCATGGACTCCTTTCCTTAAAGGCCTTGGACGATTTCAATGGGTTTCCCCATAGAATTCTTCCACCCTTATAATATAAAGCAATCCATGGCCCAATTGCAATTATCTTATAATTACAATTCCAGTCCTTTAAGTTTAATTAATCTCTTTTAGTCACAAAATTAATTCTTATTAATTCTTGACTAATATTAATTAAACAATATGATTTCTCCTTTAATATATTATTCTCATAATATATTAATAAATCATATTTAATCCTTTCTCTCCATAATTCATCCTATCAAGTTGCTTTGGTGAAGGCAACCCAAAAGGACCATGCACTATCGGGTCAAGTACATACCAAAATAGTTATGGACTTAGACACTAATCCAACAGTCTCCCACTTGGATAAGTCCAATAACTATTATGCGTATGACTTCAGATCCTGATCTGCAATCGTAGCTTTCCAAAGCCATTGTCAACTCTGATCTTATCAGATACGCGTGTCCTTTAGATAAGGAATCATATATTCCTCCATTCTAGATATCGTATGAGACATGATTTCTAATCATTCTCTCTGTACTATTTCTCGAATTCCGATTTATGATGGCTGACTAATTGAACAAATCAAATTAGCCCTAGCCCGGCCGAGCATTTACGTTTGTCATCACTAAATCATCGAGGGGCCCAAAGATATCGCTTTTATCCTACTTTGGATAAAAGGAACGGATAAACTTTGATTCAATGCTCGCTTGTACTCACTTACCGAATCACACACAACAATATGTTTTATAACACCAAGTTACTGGTGCGTTTACATATTATCAATGTGCAACCGATTCGCAAGATACAACTCACACATCTCGGTTTCAAGAATATAAGATGTTATCGTCTCACTAATCACTTGTGATACAATTCATGGAGTGATCCAAGTGAGCGTGGGTTTAATCGAATGCTCAAATCATATTCATAAGCACTCATGAACGTTGCAGCAAACATTTGCTTATGTCTAATACCCTTTAGACAATCCATACACCAATTCACGATTCATACCTACTTCCAACATATGAACGACTGTGGCCCGTTCGAATAATTTGACTGTTCTCAACCAATTAAATTATTCAGGAAGTCAAAACATGCAAAGTGAAACACAAGAATAATACTAATCCCATACGACCTCAAACCGTTGAGCATAAATAAAAACACCTTTTATGTATCACCATATCGATTACTCATTATTTGTTGTTTCGGGTAATCAACTTCTTACTTGAATTATTACACTTGTCCCATGCTCATAGCATGCACACAATGTTTACCTATGGTTCTTACTTTGTGAAATAGATCAAATGAACACATTTCCAATCATACTCATTTCACAACTCCCAATCCTTTTCACAAGTGAAAGAATATCAAATTCTTGCCACTTATGGAATATGATAGATTCTAACATTTTATGCAATGATCCCTTTGTAATGTCACTGCACTAAAGTCACGATGACTATTTCCAATGAAATTACAAAGTCCTCTATCGGAGATTGTTACAATACAATTCCTTAGATATGATGTCTCTCACTCAAAGTACATTCCTTTGAACATCCTTTTGCATAAAAGTTTCTAATTTAGACATAGATTTTCAATATTCAATTCCCAATATGGACACGTTTCCATATTTTCCATATGACAACTCGTTCTTAATTGAATCTTATATATTCATAATAATGTCGATATGGTCCATCCAATACTATACTTCCAACTACTCACAAGCGACCAATCCTCGGCGAACTTTGGATTGTCCTTTGATAGTTGTTTAATTATCTTAGTCAAAACCGATTCTTGTCCTTTTTCCCTCTAAATGCGCTAGACATTTGGAAAATTTTAGAATTGTCAAATATTATAGCATTTGCAATCAATCCTATACCCGAAGCGTATGGGACACGATGCATAATGCCTTACATGAAGATTCGATACTTTATCAATCTTCTGCCATAATATTTTATGTGCTACGTTCTCAAAATTTGAACTATAAAGAGGAATGCCGTAATCATAATCGAATTTTTAAGAACGCACTATGTTTCCTTGACTAAATTATTAACATTCCACAACCTAAGCCTTTAGATTTGAAATGAAGCATAATATTATCTCCCTTAATTATAGCCAAACAACTATTCAACCTTTACAACTTTGCAAAGTATGACTTTTGTTTTTCTATAATTAATATTGCTAACTTGCAATACTTTCCATAATAATCATGCAATCATAACATCTATGCTCCCACTATCATGATGATTATTATAAACATAACACTTATGCTCCCACTAGCTTTGACATGTATTCAGAAACAACTTAACTTTCAGAAAAACAATACTTATTGAATTTCTTAAGTTCATGTATCTAATACCTAATGCTTTGATAATCCTTTATCTAAGCTTATATACCTTTGCCTTAGATAGCTTATATGTGTGTCTAAACAATTCCGACTAATTGTCAAATCTCACAATTCGAATCATGGAAAGGGATACCGTAACCATAATCAAATTCGAGAATACAATTTTTCACAATCACTATCGTTTTAAAATCTCTCTTAGTGAAAGCATTTCCTCATAGTCATTTTCATGAAGGAGGGAATCTTATGACACTTAGATTTTAATGGTGTATGTGTTCCTATCCATGTGAATTTGTCAAAACCAAAGTTTACGACAAATTCAAACTCATATGGACCAAACTTTCTTAATCTTGACTTCTTGCCTTATGGTAACACAGCTGCCAACCATGTATTCCAAGTAATTAAGCAGCTCACCTTTTCCTATCAATGTACTTTCCATTGATCAAGGTCCTTGCCTTTTATGCATTCAAATGAGAACTCATAGAACTCACATGCATAATTAACTTAATTGGAATGGCACATAAACAAAATAATGTCAACACGATAGGTTATAAACCTCAACTCGTGTGCTAGTGATGATCGATAAGGTTTATTTTGATTAAGACTCCACCGACTCCTTGACATATAAGATTCTCTTGTCAATAAACATTTCTTGACAAACAAATATTCAAGAGTTAGTGTAGTTTTTATCAAAACACTTCATAAATTGGTCCTAGTTGGTCTTTGTCTTATCCAAGACATCACAACTTTCCACATTTGATGAATGCTATAAACCTTCTTAATACTTTTCACCTAATGTCACAATCTTAACTCTAAGATTCGTTTTGGAACGAAGTATGATTGACTTCTTGATTTAACCATTTCTTCAATTCTTGATTCCTCTTCTTAGACATACAATTGTACTAAGACTCACTTAGAGGATCAATTGAGATATGGTTCTTAATCATTAAGACCTATCATAAAGCATAAAAGGCACTCTCCCTTCTTCTTAGAATGGAGAAACTTTTATCTTTCTGCCTACTTGATTCTTCTTATTCGTTCTGCTATTGATTTGAACCTTTTCAATCAATTCAGAATTACACTTAATCTTATAAGTATAATCATATTTACTAAACCTTTAGTAAATCATGACGAATATCTTGTTACTCTTATGGTGGACTTGATCAACACGCAACTTTGTGTACTCGATCTCCTAGTCCTTTCACTTGACACTTTGTCAATGAATTAGTCTAATTTCCAAATATGAAATTTCTCATTCATCGTGCAACCAAGTTGCATGATTCCAAGTTTCTGTCCAACTGAAACTTGGGCGATGAGAAACTCTCCCTATTTGGTAAATTCTCGACATTTCCACAAACAACATAATTAAGAATCAAATCCATTATTGCTAATAATAGAAATGTTCAAACATCAATTTTTTCATATACGCCATTGCATGGATAAATAATATAAAAATCAAAATTTATTTTATTGTGGAAAAATTTGTCATTACAATGCAATTCATTAAAAAAAACTATGCTTATGCATATTTCTTAGCAATCTCATTCTAACTCTAAGTAGTAGCTCAAGAATCTAATCTTCAAGTAATGCGATCGAAATCCATTCCTTCACGGTTAGATTCTGCTCACTTCTTCCCTTAAGCTTCCTTTCTTTTCTTCGATCCTACAAAACATCAATTGTAATCTTATCACATTATGTATTAAGAATCTAGAATAGAAGCTTAAAAGAGTTAGTCAATGGATTTTTACCTAAAGCAGAGCCATACATTTTGACTCTCCCATCTCTTAGATCTCTTAGGTAAATAGGGCAGCTTCGTCTCCAATGCCCCTTCTCTTGGCAATAAAAGCAAATTGACTCTTTTGGAACAGGACATGGAACTACTTCAGACATTGTCTTTCTCTTATGATCAAACTTTTCGATCATAGCATGTCTTTCGTTACCATTGTCTATATCCATAGAGGTTTTGAAGGCAGATTCACCAATCAACTTTGCTTTTCTATTACGCCAAACCATTGTTGATTCAGCGGCAATAAGCATATAGGTGAGATCTATAAGGGTCACGTCGCAGTTCATCATATAGTACTCTCTTACGAACTCACTATATGAGTTAGGAAGTGACTGAAGAACCCAATCAACAGCCATCTCCTCACAGACAACGGATCCCAACATTCTTAACCTATCAATGTGTGACTTCATCCCTAGGACGTGTGCACACACCGACTTTCCCTCTTCATGTTTACCTGCCAAAAGGGCTAGAGTGAGCTTGAACTTTTCAAGCCTCCGAACTTGTGGGTTAGGGAGAATAATTGGAGGAGGTGGAGGAAGAGAAGCATGATCTCTTGTTCCTCGATCAAATCGTGGAATATCATCTTCATGCGGAATGCTTGTTCCACGAGATTTGGGAAGACCATAGTTGTCATACTTTGACATCTACAAAACGGGAGAAAACGAATTCAAGTTAGTTGATTGATTGAGTCCTTAGTAAATCACCCAAGTGAGATACTAAGGCTAGGACCCAACACAATACGCTACAACCTAGAAAAGGGATGTCGTAATCTAGTTGCAGAATATTTGAAGGCAAGTGAATGACGATTCACTAATTTCCACCATTAAAAACGAAAAAGAAAATTAAGTTTCAAATTTATGAAAACTCCTAGATCCTTTGAGATTCATTGAACAATTCAATGGCATGTTTAAATCTCGATATGCCCCTCTAGTTTGTGACTGGGATGCCGAGGATCACAAAGCGGGTGTGAATAACCATGCAAACTTACATGGTGCCCTCACATGTTACAGTCACCTATTCGATGTGCCGGTAAACCACACACGCTCCACCGAACTATGACAAACATTAAGTCACCCTTTGCTACCTTTTCTTGGAACCATTTAGTGTGCCGGTTAACCACACACGCTCCACTAACGTCTTCGCAAGGGCACAAAGTGTAATTTCATGGAATTGCATCAATTCACTTTTGCCTAAGTAACTAAGATTGGGAATTTGTAAAACATTTAGTTACTTTTGTATTTCATTAAACTTATAATGGAAGGTTTTGTCCTATCCTACCCATTCAGCTAACGACCCTCCACTAGTCAAGAGTGCGGTGGGTAAGAGTGGATACCCATTCAATCGCCATTTTATAGGCAATTTCCTTAAACACCCCTTATAGACCAGCTTCGTGAATGAGGCCTACTAACGGTAAGACTGACTTTTACTCATATATATATATATATATATATATATATATATATATATATATATATATATAATGTTAGACTTTTAATGTTATATAGTATAGGGTGTATTTTACACTTTTAAAATACTAGGAGGTCAAATTTAACAATTATACTTTTAATTCAATTAAATTGTAAACCAAAAAGTTATGGATTTATTAAACCTCTTTTAATTATACACCTTAATTAATTAATAAAACCATAAGGGTGTGATTTGAACTTTTCAAAACAATACTAGGGTTTTAGAATTTAACATTCCTAAATTAAACCTTTTAATCAACTTTTAAATTCCAAAACTTGAGGACAAGTTTTGAAACATTTCAAAACATTAGGTTTAGAATTTAAATATACATCAAAATTAAACTTTTAATCAAAATTTAAATTCCAAAACTTGAGGGCAAGTTTTGAAACCTTTTCAAAACAATAGGGTTTCAACTATTTAAATTTCAAAAACAAAACTTTTGAGTTCAAATTTAAACTATAAGACCTAAAGGGGAAAATTTGAAACTTTTCATAACACAAGGATCAAATAACAAATAATATAAATTAAACAATTAAATTTGTCATTATCTATATTTGACCTAATTTCAATTTCTTGCAAAATAAGTTACCCAATTAATACAAATAATCAACTTTAATCATACAAGGAAGTTATTATCTAATCAGTTGGTAATTATCTTTTGTTTAATCAAGGATATACTCATAAATATGATTAAAATCGGAATTTAATGATCTAAAACAGATAAGGCAATTATCCATGAGAAAAACAGCAAGAAATCCCGAAATCCCCTCTATCTGACGCTCGAACTCGCCGAGTACCCATATGGACTCGCCGAGTAGGGGCCTACTCGCCGAGTCCATAATGGGACTTGTCGAGTTCATCAGGCAGTTTCACAAAAATCAAATTTTTTCAACTTAAACAAACATTCAAGGCATCAATACAATAGAAACCAATCAAGGCTCTGATACCATTGATGGGTTTTAGCTATAAGAACATCCTATGTGCTCATACAAACCCCTAATGTTTGGATCTAGGTTTCTCTATTGTACATGCAAGTTATCCAAGACTATAAACCCTAATTCTAGCATACAAGTAATCATATTAACATAAGAATGGGTTTAAGATATTACCTTGATTGTTATGTAGCAATAACAATCACAATTCCTTCTTGTAATGACTTTAGAAAGCTTAGAGTCACAAATGTCACTCCTCTAATGGTTCACAAACACCGAGAGCAAGAGGATGAAGAAGAGAAGAGAAGGAGGCTGCCCAAAACTTGTGGAAACCCTAGAAGAAAGCTTGTCCACGTTTTTGGGCATAAGGGCTCTTTAAATAGTGAGGCTATTAGGGTTATCTAACAAGCAAACCCTAATTTGGATGCTTAAGCCCTAAGCAACCCATGGACTCCTTTCCTTAAAGGCCTTGGACGATTTCAATGGGTTTCCCCGTAGAATTCGTCCACCCTTATAATATAAAGCAATCCATGGCCCAATTGCAATTATCTTATAATTACAATTCCAGTCCCTTAAGTTTAATTAATCTCTTTTAGTCACAAACTTAATTCTTATTAATTCTTGACTAATATTAATTAAACAATATGATTTCTCCTTTAATATATTATTCTCATAATATATTAATAAATCATATTTAATCCTTTCTCTCCATAATTCATCCTATCAAGTTGTTTTGGTGAAAGCAACCCAAAAGGACCATGCACTATCGGGTCAAGTACATACCAAAATAGTTATGGACGTAGACACTAATCCAACACTAAATCGGTGAGTTCAAGACAATGTCCCAAACACATGAAGACGGACTCGACGAATTCAGGGGGGAACTTGGCGAGTCATAGACTGAACTCATCCATGCGTATGAAGATGAACTCGACGAGTTCAAGGATAAACTCGGTGAGTCGGTTGAAGAAGGTCCAATGTGTTGTTGATTCGATCTCATCAAGCCCTTGCTATACTCGACGAGTAGGGATGGGCTTGTAGCTTTTGTGGACATGGGGACTCGGCGAGTCTAGTCAACCAGATGTTGACTTTGAATAAAGTTGACTTTGACCAGAGTATTGACCTTGACTTTGACTTGGACTTAAGTGACCCTTGTAAGGGTTATGAGCATGAAATAGTAATGTAGAAAGGATGTTGTGTAGGGATTGAGGAGTCGAGAAAGGTTGATTTCCATACCGAGGACAGTGCAGACACTACACGACATAAAAGTGAGTTACCTTCCTGTAAAAACGGGTCTAAGGCGCCAAGGTCGGCCCATTAGCAGTGGTACATAGTAAAGATGATTGTCTTTGTGATAATCGTCTGGCATGTTGAGTCTGTTATTATGTGCTAGGATGCTATGATATATGTGTAGTATTGATAGGGTGGGATAGTCCCCGGTTACTGGTTGAAAGATACTGAAGGGGTAGACAGTACCCATGCATGCCTACCTGTATTTGTGATAACCCGAAATTTCTATCTTGTAGAGCCATTCAATCAAATCAAAAGTCAGACTTGTATATGTTACCTTTTAGCTTTATGAAGGGTCTCTATGAGAGTTCTAAGCCTAGTACAGTAAATGATGGTGCGTTAGGATGCGTTATCTTAAGTTCTTTGAGTAGAAATCAGTCGAAACCACCTTCACAAGGGGTTTACGGCTGCAAACTAGGGTTTACACCCGTAAACCCATGGCCAGCCGTGAACTCTCTTCATTAGTATGAATATCATTCTCTTTTCTTCATTATTCACAACTTTAAGTCAAGAACACTCAAACTCTCTCAAGTATCATCAAGGAAATCATCCTTTCTCTTCAAAGTTGTAAGTATTCCTTCCATTGTTAGTTGATATCCTTCACATTCAAAGTGAAACCCTTTGATTTCATCCATAAATCCAACTCTTTTGGTTTATGTGACATCCCCAAAATCTCGGCCAGAAAAGACCGATTTTATTTATGCTTTTTAAACATTTTCAGAGTAAATCCTTTTAGTTTTAAAAGAGATGCGGAATTTGTTCCCAAAAACAAAACATGATAAAATAGATATTTATCAAAACATTTCGTAAAGAAATATGATTTCATTTCATAATCAAAAGTCGGGATGTCATGTTTCGATACAGATCATAAAGCATAAACGATAGCATTACAAGTCATTCAACAAATATATACATATATAGACTTGCAAACAAAACAACTTGATAATTCGCCCATCTTAAGCTCTTGCACCACTTTCTGTAAAACAATTCAACTGAGTGGGTCAGGCTTGGGAGCCTGGTGAGCATATAGGGTTTTCAAACCCACAATAATTATATTTAATTACAACAATCAACAATAAACCCGATTACCCATTCCCGTTATCCTCACCTTACGTTCCTAAAAATAAAGTCTATTATAAGGAACTTATTTCAGGATTTTCATCGGGACGAACATTACTGCAGAGGGGCTTCCTCAACAATAAGTGTCCTGAAGGCAACCATGTGGGGGATAGAGTACACCGGTGAACACGTCGTTCACAACACCTACAGGTAATGAGCCTGCTAGTGTTCCACAGGACAGTCTAGAATAGTCTGTGGTCGTCATCCATACTCTGCTGAATGACTAGAATAACACCAATAACACCGAGACCTCTCATCTGTTTATTTCACACCAATTATCTACCCATGTTCTATCTAACATATTAGTAGATAAAAATATACATTTTTATGCATTGTTTAAAAACCTGTAAAGCATGCTTTGATCAATACATATTCCACATAACAGATGAGGCATACACACATAACACGTATTTCATAGGGAATATATCAGATCTATGAGATAAAAGAGAATGAATATACATTCACACATATAACAGCAAATATATACACGTAGCACGTATTTTATATATAATACTTCCCGTATTCTCAAATACATTCAACAATTACTTGTATAATATCGTGTATTGAAAAGGGACTATACACTCACTTGATCAGAAGATGATCCGACAGCACTACGACTTATAGAAGTAGTATACTTCGATAGATCTGGAAGATCTCCACCAAAATCGAACTCCTCACGGGCAGAGCTTTGGCTCGGGAATAACGCTCTTCGGGATCCTCGGGGCTTCGAATCTTGCTTCGGGGCTCGGGAATGATACCGGGGCTTCGGGATATGATTGGCACGCAAATCGAGGCAAAACTTAGAGAGAGGGAAGAGTTTGAACAAGAGAAAATGGCTGATTATGAGTTCTATTTATAGGCTGAGGGCCTGGGATTACGCGGGGCGTAATCTCAAATTACGCAGGGCGTACTCAATACGCGGGGCGTACTTTGACGTCACTGCATGCGTCGATCTGTGGCACTCGAGTATTGGTCAGGCAACTTGCATCCGCCTGAGTACGCGGGGCGTACTCAAATTACGCGGGGCGTAATTGACTCGTCGAACTTCTAAATTGCGTAACTTTCGCATACGAGCTCCGTTTTCGACGTTCTTTATATCCATGCGAAGGTCAGACCATACTCTATAACTTTCATTTAGACTCCGTCGGCTAATTTTGACTTTATTTTTTATTATTTATTTTTAGAAGGCCCGGACAGGAAAACTTCGTTATAAAATCATAACTTCTTCGTCCGACGTCCGTTCTCGCCTAACTTTTCATCGTTTCTCTACTAACAACGAGATCTTCGATTCTCATTTAGATTCTTTCGGCTAAAAACCGCTCGATCTCAAATCGAGTATTCGGGCTGCATACTGCTAAGTCGAAACTTAGAAAAATCATAACTTCCTCATACGAAGTCAGATTTGGGCGTTCCTTTTATGCACACTCTCGGTTTAACGAAATCTACGACTTTTGTTTAGATTGCTAAGGCTAAATATCGCTCTATCTTAAATTCATATTTTACGTCACTCGACGTCGTGCCGGTTCTGTCGCGAAACTTCGACAGGTCATAACTTCTTCGTTATAACTCGGATTTTGGCATTCCTTATATCTTCGGAATCCTTGTTTCAACCACTACAACATTATGCAAAGATATCGAGCTTATCTCACACTTTAATTTTGACGCTTATTTTATTCTTAATTCATTAAATTATAAAAATCAAGAAAATAAACACATAATTCACATAATCCACAAATAATACATTTTTATTATTTCAAATTTAGTTACAAAGGTTAACCTAGACTATTAAATTGCTAAAAATGGCAAGCCCAGAAACACGGGCGTTACAGTTTAGATCTTCAAGATCATCATCTTTCACCAAGAATACGCACTTGTTCTTGGTGGCCATGAACCCCCAAGGTCTTCCAAATCGTAAGTATCCTTTCCATATACTTGTTACCTATTAGAAACTCTTGAAGCCTCATAAAACAAACACCCTTTAAGCATTAATCAAGAACCAAAATGCATGAACTTCAAGGGTTTATGGTCGTAAACCCTTCTTGGGGCCGTAAACCCTTCTTAGCTTATGAGGTGGTCGTGAACCCTTCATCCATGGCCGTAAACCCTCCTTAGACCAAGCTTGTGCCGTGAACACTTCAAGTGTTCTTGGCCGTAAACACACCCATGGTCGTAAACACTCATCAGTGTGGCCGTAAACTCTCTTTTATCAATCATATGTGATTGATACACTCCATTGTGAGATTTTCCTAGTTCCTAAGGACGTTTCCCATACATTTTTAGTTGTTATGTACACTAATTGTACACATATATGTGTTATTACATGTTTATTAGGATCTGTTTGTGCTCGGGTTGCCACTTGGCATACTTAGCATCCTATATTGATCTTTCATCTGAATCACTCACTACAAGTGAGTTCATACCCCTACAACTACAATTTTAAATACTTTTAAATGATTTAGGGGGGGGGGGAATACAAGTATAACACAATGAAATTGTGTTAATCATTTTACATATGAAAACTACATTCAAAAGGATTTCTTATACTCAAACTTGTTGAAAACTCTTTTAAAGCTTTTATAAACTTCTTTATATCAAATCATATTCGTCTATCTATTTATGTATAAGTATGCTTTAACAGACTTAGGACTATTGATAGATACCTTGCCTCCCGTTCCTTGTTTGGTTGTGGGCTCGGGGTAGGATCACTACTCCGAATGTTGGTTAGATCATAGTTATACTTATTAAATAGGTATGTGAATATCAAACCCATTTTAAGGATTTTACTTAACTTAGTTGCTTGGTAAGTAATTGAGTCTTTTCTATACATCAGTAACAGTTAAACATTTATACTAGTAAACTATAATAGGTATAGTTTAGTGAATTACTACTTACTATTTCTAAAACAATGAAACTTACAAAAATCAGTTCATACATGAGTCAGTTCAAACATACTATACACTAGAACAGAAAGAACATACTATACACTAGAACAGAACATACTATACAAATACAATAACAAAGATAACATTAATGTGAGTCACTACTTTATGGCATGGCATTATACTATTGTGTCACGTTTTGTAACCAGAGTCTCCGGGAAGGAGAGTGTGAGATCATGTATATATCTATACGGGATTGACCATCCTACACCTTGTTGCTAGCTACAGTGGGACCTGCAGGTCTACAGGTGACAAATGTCATACCATTTCGATGTCTTTGGAATGTCGTGATTTATACTAGTCAATCAAGCATAGTTATAATCTCATCACATTGTGCCTTAATTAAACAAATTGGTTTTAAGGTAGTTAGCACTTCAGTAGTTACTATATACAATACTACTGCATATTTTTATTTTCCCATTACAATCATATAGTGATCTTATCACATAAAAGGTAATGTAAATTATTTTCTAGTAATGATAGTCATACTTGGGAAAAACACTCACTTTTGCAAAAGAACAAACATACAGAACAACTGGGTCTTGGTAGAAGACTACTTTCCATTTTAGTAGATAATATAGGATTTTCTAGGAAGTATACAAACATATACATTCAAACATTTACAAACATTTTCATGAAACTAATGCAAACTTTTGAATACTAAAATACTTATGAACTCACCAGCTTAAATTTGATCTACTCTTTCAAAATAACTTGTATTCTCAGGTCACCAGTAGACAGGTACAGATGGCCAGGTTTTGAGAAGACGGAGCACTTTCAGACTTGTATTTTATTTTGATATATATATATATATATATATATATATATATATATATATATATATATTTGGTGTCTTACAAATACATTCAGAACACATATGTATAAATTATACTATTAATGAAATGGATGATGTTGTTGCTTGTTTTACTATTGTGTATTGTTATGATACTGAACATGACGTCCTCTGCCCCCGAACATTTCCGCCGTTCCGGTTTGGGGGTGTGACAGTATTATCATGTTACATTATTATGCGATAGCGGTAGGGGGTGAAATAGTCGCCTGTTATCGGTTGAAAGATACAGATGGGGAGGTTAGCTCCCGGTTACCGATTAAAAGATACCGAATGAGAGGTTAGCTCTTGGTTACTGGTTGAAAGATACCGAAGGGGAGGTTAGTTTCCGGGTACCGGTTGAAAGATACCGAGGAATAGACACTATTATGTGGTGTGTGGTATGATGAGGGGGGGAACTCACCAAGCTTCGTGCTTACGAGTTTCAGTTTTGGTTTCAGGTACCTCTTCATCTAAAGGGATGGAGGCGGCTGGGTAGCAGCGCATCGCACACATATGATTCCGCACACATATGGTTTCAAGTACTCTGACTTTATACTATTTGACATTATGGTTTTTGAGAAAATGTAACTATGGTTTTATGGTTTGATGTGATATCAATACTGTTTTTCCTTAAACAATTTTACAAGTAATATAAATTAAAACAAAATTTTTTGTCTCGATTTTTGGGATGTTACATTGAACATATTATCTCGGGACAATTTTGAATGAATTGTCGATTCTAATTAGCCCTTTTTACCGGTTGATTGGTAGCATATACGTGGTAAAGGGTAAAACTGGAAATTCATGGTATTTTTTTTTCCATAGGGACCTTTTTTTAATTAAGTATGGACTATTTCTGTAAAACATTTCTGCATAGGACTTGTTTTGTAATCTTATTTATACAATATTAAATGAATTGAAATATCAGCAGTGATAAATGGCATTTTCTTCAAACTTTAGTTTCTTTTATACATACATATTTGAAAAAAAAAACCTCTGTTCTCATGCGTGTTTATGCTATTTTTTTTCAGGTAAATGAATGACGTGGTATCACTGACAACTCAATTTATCATAATCTGATACTTCCATTCCTCTGTCATTCAACTCATTAGCTCACTTTTGATTCAAAAAGGAGAGATAAGTCAAATTTTTTCACCTGTTCATTTTGTCTTATTCTTATTTCATAACCGATATAATGATGCAATTCTTCTATGATTAGTGTATGTTCTTACCTGAGAACCTCTTATAGCCTTTCTTTCTTACCATCAGTATAATTGTTTATGCAAATTTGAATTCTATATGGCTAATAGATTGGTGGAAGGCTATCTATATTGTCTTCATACTTAATAAACTCTTAAGTAGAGTTATATGTTGTTTTAATTCGAGTTTTAGTTTACCATGTCGAATTGTAGATTTGAATTCTGAATTTTGATTGATTATGTTTCAGAAATAATGTTTTTATAGTTATTACTCTCATTTAATTGAAAGTCAAATTTCTTTTACAAATTTGATCCTCTTTTGATTTGGGTGTCTCCTTAAAAATGGATAATTTAGAGCTTCTTTTGATTATCATTTGTACTTATAAATTCACTTCTTTTTGTTGAAGTTATAGTTTGATATCTTTTCTATACTTGAAACAGATTTGATGATGGACAAGTGATTAATACTATTGAAATGAGATAATTATAATTATGTATTTTCCTTTCTAATCATTATATATAAATCTTATGGTTTTGTATATGATAATGTCACAAAATGGAAAATGTTAGGATTCTCATAAAAACTATAAAAACATTTTATAAAAAAATGATATTTAATCATAAAGACTTTCATATACATTACATTTTATTAATAAAATACTCATTTTCTAGAAAATGAAAAAAAATTCGGGAACAATTCATTAATATCAGATGAAACATGGTTAAACACGTTCATATGACAACATCAAAACACATAAGTAACAGCAACTAACCCCCACAACGCGAGAGTGATATTATGGAATTGTTCCTGAATTAAAAATAATTAGGATAACGTAGGGAATGAGGAGCATTGTCCTTTCGATCATTTGTGGGGCCCATATCATAATTACAATATATAAGAATTTCATATATGTCATTTTTAGGCATCAAAATATCATATTTATCCAACTTAATTTCTAAATATCATATTTACCCTTCATAAAATTTTTAAATATCATATTTACCATTCATAAAATTTCAAAATATCATACATGTCTTTTTTAAAAATCAAAATATCATATATACTCTTCTTAAATATCAAAATATCGTATATGTCATTGTCAAACATCAAAATGTCAATGGTAATATGTAAAATATCATCCATCTACAATATGATAATAATCAACAACAAAAAGTAAACAGTCAAAATATATATTCCATATGGAGGGTTGAAAATGAATCTTTTTGTTTGTCAAGATAACGACATTCCAACAATTTAGAAGTTCACATTTGACATTCCATTATTATAGACGTAAGGATAATATTGTTAAAATTTTAATTATTATAATAATTTTAAGGTATAAAAAATGATTATAAAATATTAAAAACATTATAAAAAAAGATTTGGACAAATATGATATTTTGAAGGTTTTTGAAAAATAAATATGATATTAAAAATTTAAACTGAATAAATATAATATTTTAAATTTTAAAAAGGATATACATGAAATTCTTTCTTTCATAAAATTCTTTTGTGGGCAGGAGGAGTTTAAATTGACAGCTTCCTAATTCATTCTTTCTTTCATAAAATTCTTTTGTGGGTAGGAGGAGTTTAAATTGACTGCTTCCTAATTCTTTCTTATTTGCTTGGGAAAAGGGCCAAATATTGATGGGATAGACTTGGTGGTGGGCTCCATATTTGAGACCAAATCCATTGGACCTTCTAGATCTTTTTGACGATATGTTTTATTATTTTGGGAAGGGGCTTTTTCATTAAACTTAAGCAACACCTCCTTCACTATTGTCTAAATTTTTTTATTTAGAAATTAAATATCCTCATGTTTTTTTGTTTCTAAATATCTTTCTATCCAATAAAATAGTGATGTTTCTAAATATCTTTCTATCCAATAAAATAGTGACCTGTTTAACATTTAATACTCATTTAATGATATTTTAGGATACTAATATGACACATGTCATCAATTAAATGGATAGGAAGATTTGTAGGATTAAAAGGTAGAAAAAATATTTAATTTCTCTTTTTTAAATTGTTTCAACTAATAGAAGTTTTGGAAATTGAGCCTTCACGATTGGATTCATAAATGTCACCATAATTAGGTAAAAATTAATGTCAATATTATAAATTTATAATTCTATTAACTAAAAATTTCTAAATACTCCTCATTTGTAAATCAAGTAAGACACTTAGTTACCATTAAGTAAAAACTTCTTTAAGATAACCAAACCAAATTCCTAATTCTATTACAAAATTCATGCGAAACCATTAACAGAAAATCCTCCATCAACAGCAATTGTTTGGCCAGTGATGTAAGAAGCAGCAGGTAAACAAAGGAACGCCACCATTGACGACACTTCATTTGCTTCTGCAACACGTTTTAGAGGAGTTCTTGATACCACTCTTTCCAAATACTCCTCATTTGCTAGCACCTACATAAAACAATTTGGTAATATAAATTATAAAATTCCAGCATGATCATAGAGAAAGAAGGGAAAGAGGAGAAGATATTACTTGTTGGGCAAGTGGAGTTTTAGTGTACCATGGTGCTACACTATTACTCCGAATGTTATCTTTAGCCCATTCACATGCTAAATTCTTTGCAAGTTGATTCATTGCACCTTGAAAAATGGAAGTTAAAAGTTAAAAACTTAAATCCCTTTTCCATGAGAAATTAGAGTCTCGAAATTAGGAAAATTGGATAAGGGAAAGTGTATATATATACCTTTGGTGGCTCCATAGATGGAGCCAGAAGAAAGGTGAATAGAACCTGCAACAGAGGAAATGAACACGATGCTTCCAACTCCAGAAGCTTTTAAAAGAGGGTGTGAAAGTTGACACATATGGTATGAAGATTCCAAATTGGTAGACATGAGCTTGGAATACTCTTCTGGAGTGTAATCGGTTGTAGGTTTCCTGATGTTTGTTCCAACATTGTTTATCTACAGGAAAGAATTCAATGGAAGTACGTGTTCTTACAAATGTGGATTTTGTAAAATCATTCGTAAAAGTCATTGTTGTTTAAACTAGAAATGGCTAGCCATTATTAAAAATATCTTAAAGGAAAGAGCACAAACGAATTGTGGATCTAGAATTGGTTTCAAAGCTTTCAAAATGTAACAATTGAACGAACTATGGATATAGAAACAGAAACTTGTTTCAAAATAGGGAGTTTCTCCCTAATAATTCGCAGTAACAAAATCGATTTGGGGAACGTTAACATTAGTAACAAAATCGAAAGAACTTACAAGAATGTTGAGCTTTCCATTGAAGACAGAGGAGACTTTTTCTAGAAGCTGTTCGCGTTGAGGTCGAGAAGCTGCGTCGCAGACGGATCCGGTGACGGAGAAGCCCTTGACGGACCATTCCTGTAAGCGTTGATTGAGCTCAGCCTCGTTGCGAGAGCAGGTGTGCACCGCCGCCCCTAACCCTGCCAATTCCTCCACCACAGCGTAGCCGATACCACGTGTGCCGCCGGTGACGAGAGCAGTCATTCCGGCAAGAGACCATCTGGAATTTGTAGTTGCAGAACTGCTCTCCGCCGTCGTCATAATCTTTGTATCCTGATTTGCGACGTTTCTTTGGCAAAGACAATTTCTTCCGCTTTTCAATTGATGTTCAGTTGTTCACAGTTTCACACCCTTTTGTTGCAATGCAACGTGGCATTTTATTTTATCCAAATTCGTATAAATAAAATATTAACAAATATATATTATTATTATTATTGTCAGCAATTTTAAATTAATAATTTTAAATTAATAATTCTTCAACTAATTTATTATAATACATTTTAAGTATTTTAGATAAATTATAAGCATTATCAGTATAATGGATTTAAAAGTATCAAACAATAGCTCACATATTATCTAATTTAAAGTTCAATCATCTCATTAGTCGTTATCCATAAAAATAAATCGATTTAGATAGATATATTTTATGTAATATTATTTCAATGAAATATATTTATAGGTTGTGTGGTGAATTTGGAATTATGATGTAAGTTTTATATTTAACATTTTATTTATACATTTATAATTTTTAATGAATTTGAAAACTATCTTTTTATACATGTTTTATTATATTTAAAATTTTAATATTTATAATTTATTTTAAACTATCTATTTTAAGGAAAAATTATTATTATAAAAAGTAAATTTTAATAAACATTTTTTTTTGTTAATTTAACATTTTTATTTAGATCTTTTATTTAAAAAATTTTAACTATTTAGAAAAAAATAGGTTTTGAATATATTATATAAAAATTATGTTTTGAAATTAACATCATATTTAGATTAACAAACTAACTATATTACAGTGAGAATAAAAAAATAATATTGAAATTATAATAATATTGGATTTAATGTATTAATTGAAAAAGAAATTAAAAGGTTTGAGGTTTCAAATGAATGTGACGAAAAGAAAAATACTTACTTTATAAGTATATGTAGATATAAACTAGGTGATAGAGTCATGTAATACATGAGTTTATTTAGATGAAAAATAAAATATGAAATTCTAAACATGTGATAAGTTTGAATTTATAAGAAAAGTGATAAAAATATTGAATTATTAAAATTAAAGTTTTTTTTCTCTTTTAAATTTAAACAAATAATTTAGATAAATAAGCAAATGAAACTAATGAGACTTTATGTAGGAATTTTTAAATTAAAAGGAAAGTTCATTAATGAAATTGATATGCATTAATTATTACATTTAAATATTATATGTATTTTAATAAAATAGAGCAACCATAAAATGACATGTGGAAAAAAAAACTAATTTAAAATAAATAAAAAATGACATGTTGCAAAATGAATAAGAGTATTTTATGTGGCAAAAAAATCTCTTTCTCTCTATACATTTGTGCTTAAACGTTAATTCATGTATTTTCGATTATGCAATTCATAATTCTACAATTGTCATTTCCATGAGATACTACATGTGATATCAAAGCTTAATCTTGGAGGTTTAAGCAACTATTTCAAGAACAATGATCCTAAATAAGAACATTTTTATGTAATCGACAAAATGTTCGAAATATTTGGTGAGTCTCTCCAATCGATCTATTTTCTTTTCATGCTAAATTTGTTGATCCAGTTTAATTTCTAGCCCACTTTTCAACACTAAAGCCAAATTCAAAATCATATGATTACTTAGCCCAATTCAAACTCAAAATCTCATTAATGTTCATCGATTCATTCTCTTTGGCCCAAATTACAATGACATTTTTTAGCCCAAATTGATTTATCTTATCTTTTATTAGTGTTTGTTAGGACTGATAAGCCCAACAAAATAAAGGGGTACAAAACGCTACTTTGCACTAAAAATGTAATACAATGTAAGCAGGGTCTATCCATAGAGACAAGGGCAAATGCTTATACCTTTTTTTGTAAGGTACAATATTGCTCATAGAAGTTTGGGGTTGATATACAACAATTTAAAAAGGATAATAAAGAAATAAGTTAATGACCGATTAAATGAAACAAATTCAGGATTTGTGAGAACTACAACTCTATGCAATACAATTTAGCAACGTGATTCCAAGGATGGTATGATATCTACTCTATTGGATTAGGTGTCTAAGCTCATAACTATTTTGGTATGTATTTGACCCGATTATGAGCATGGTCTTTTTGGATTGCCTTCTCCATAGCAACTGATAGGATGAATTAAAGAGAAAGATGATTAATTATGATTTATTAATATATTATGAGAATAATATATTAAAAGAGAAATCATATCGTTTAATTAATATTAGTCAAGAATTAATTAAGAATTAATTTAGTGGCTAAAAGTGAAGGGTCTAGTTTATGGTTTGGGCTAGGATATTTGATGTATAGGTCTTAATGGGTCTTTTGTCTTGTAATAGAGTGTTTTGGAAGAGTTTACGGCCAGAGGTTTATGGCCGTAAATAGGTTTACGGCCGTAAACCTGTTTACGGCCAATGTTTCCCTATTATAGGGTGTGTTTGAGTCAGTTGCAGGTTGTTGTCGATCCATAAAGTTTACAGTCATTTGTGTTTGTCCAAGTTGTACCCGACGTTTCTTTGATATAAACGTGTGCTAAGCTTGGTTTAATCTTCTTCTACTCCATTCTTATCTTGTTTGATTGTTAGTTGCTTGATTACTAGTTAAGATCCATGTTTCTAGGGCCTTACAATTGGTATCAGAGCTTGGATTGTATCAATCAATTTTGTTAGATCTAGAGTTTTTTTGATCTTATTTTTGAAGGATTTTTATGTTTTTGGATAGATCTTGGCAAAATAAGGAGGGGTTTGTTCTTCGCGTTTTTCATAAAAACGAGTTTTTGATCGAGTTTTGGAGCAAAAAGGGTGAAAAACATCGTTTTTCTTCGCATCTGAAGCAGGGTTTACGGCCTCGGAGTTTACGGCCTCGGAGTTTACGACCTCGGAATTTACGGCCCCAGAGTTTACGACCTCGGAGTTTATGGCCAGAGTTTACGGCCTCGCCTCAGTGTTTATGGCTATATATGTGTTTACGGTTGTGTGTACGGCCGTACACAGGTTTACGGCCGTAAACCCGTGTACGGCCAACTGTCTCATATATATAAGGTAAGGAGTGCTTGAGAGAAAAAGGGGGCTAAAGAAGAAGAGCATTTTGTAGAGAGAGAAACTAGAGAGAAGATTAGTGTGTGTGAGAGAATCTAATGTGTATGGAGCATCACTCATATCTTTGAATACATCATAAATTCAAGTTATTCTTCTTCTCCTTCTCTTCTATTTTGATCTAGCATCATCCGTTTGATTGGGATTCCGCACCATCAAACGGATCTGATTGATGCACAAGCAGATTGGGGACTTACAAGTGGTGGATTTTGAGACGCAAAAGCTCAAACATGGAATATTACAAAGACTTTCATGATTTCAGTTCATGGACAAGGGTTGATCTTTTAGAACTATCTAGTGCTCCATTTGCAAATCCATCAGGTGATCCACGGGCAACTCATTTCAAGCTTTATCTGGAGAACCAAGTAAAGAAGGGATTTCCTAACATGAAGACCGTTGAGTCCATCATTAAAAGATTCCCTCACGTACTAGATCCCAAGACAAACCAGCCTTTCCAGACCGTGATATGGCCACCGACCAACCAAGTTAGGCAGATCCATGTGTTGCATACCTTTTGTGATGGATCTCTTGTGAATATGCTTTACTGGGTGTATGATGAATCCACTGCGACTGCTATCATTAAGTTTCAAGATGGTTGCTTTTGCCTGTTCGATAAAAGAGACCTACTTCATTTCGGAAAGTGGGATATTCATCATTTGGCACTACATCATATCAAAGTGGCTGAAGAGATCTTTGAGCCTGCTGCTAAAGAATACACGACAATGGTTGCAGAGATAATCGGAAAAGAGATGTTGTGTGGCGCGATTGGGGGGGGGGGGGGGAGTCCGATGTGCTTATTGTTGAAAAGGACTGAGTCAAGGATAGCCCCAAACCAACGGGGAAATTGAATGGTCTAGTTTATGGTTTGAGCTAGGCTATTTGATGTATAGGTCTTAATGGGTCTTGTAACACCATAAAAATTAAAACAATTTTTCGCATTTTCAAACACATTCTTACAAACTCCTTTATTCATAAAATGTCATAATATCATGTCCTTGTTTCACAAAATATCCCCCAAGATCAAAATACATAAATCCCATGTGTGTGTACGAATCAAGCCGGGGCCTTCCCGCGGTCATCACTGGTACCTGAAACACATAACACCGAACACTGTAAGCATAAGCTTAGTGAGTTCCTCAAAATACCACTCTAACACATAATAGCCACTCGAGGTTGTAACTCTATTGACCCTCTGGTCAATGTGTCTCAGTGGGGCCCTTCAGCCCCAACTCTCTGTGGGCCCTTTGGCCCTAACTCTAGGGACCCGAAAGTCCCAACTCTGTAACTCTGAATCAGGCATATCACATATCACAATAAATCACAACACATAAATAGCATTCAAATACACTAGCATATATCTCTATAGTACTCTGCCACATAACTCTGTTACCACACTAGGTAAAGTATAGTGAGAAGACTCACCTCAGGCGTCTCGGTAAATCTCTGACTCGATGAAAAATATTGCCTAGCCACCGCCTATTGACAAAAATAAATACTCTTATAAATATAACTCTCGAGACTAGACTCAACCTGCCATGGCACCCTCAGAAAGGTAAAAGACTATTATACCCTCCCCTCTTGTCACAAGGACTCTATTGACAACCAAACCCTAAAAGTCCACAAAAGTCAACGGTCCCACTTTGACCCTACTCGCCGAGTGCACCCTGGTGACTCGGCGAGTTCTCATATGTCCTTTAACTCTTTGTCCCGCTTGACACACCGAGTCCCTCCCTATACTCGACGAGCCATACCAGCCATGAATCGCAGGGCCACCCCGACTCAACTCGCCGAGTCTCAAGAACAACTCGGCGAGTACCGCCTTGAACCCAGTCCTCTAACTCCCTCCTGACTCACTGAGTCATCCCCCCAACCCGGCGAGTCTACTCGCTAAAGGGGGTTAGAAAACCCTAACTCTAAAGATAAACACTAAAACTGAAGGAGGTTAGAAAACTCGAAGAGGGACCATTTGCTCCACATAATCATTCTCCAAAGGGGGTTAGAAAACCCTAACTCTAAAGATAAACACTAAAACTGAAGGAGGTTCTAACTATTACCTCAAAATGAAGTCTCTGAACTCTGGATCTGCTTGAATTGCACCTCCTCTTTGCTCTTGTAACCTTCTTCTTGCTAAACCAAAGATACAAGGTCAAAAAGTGTCTTCTTCTCTCTCTCACGACAATTTAGCTCTCTTAGGGTTCTCTCAAGGGACTGGTAGCCGCAATGGGAGGCTATAAGTGCCCTTAAATAGGCTCCAAACCCGGGGAATTAGGGTTTCATTAAACAGCGTGGACTCGCCGAGTCCGGACGCGAACCCGGATGAACATCCGCGACTCTACTCGGCAAGTCTTGGCTCCAACTCGCCGAGTTCCTCCACAAATTCCAAAATAATTAAATAAATTAATATACCTGTAAATTCAGGATGTTACAATTCTCCCTCACTTGCATCAGACTTCGCCCTCGAAGTCTCACTCTGGAAACAACTCCGGATGCTGCTCACGCATCTCACGCTCCGGCTCCCAAGTAAGCTCTGACCCTTTCCGATGCTACCACTGGACCTGCACCAGAGGCACCTCTTTGTTCCTCAGAACCTTGATCTTCCGATCCCTGATTGCCACCGGTCTCTCAGCATAATTCAGGTTCGCATCCACCTGAATATCCTCCAATGGTACCACTACTGACTCATCGGCTATACACTTTCGCAACTGCAACACGTGGAAAGTGTCATGGATCTGACCTAACTCTGCAAGTAGCTCCAACCGGTAGGCTACCCTGCCTACCCTTGCGATCACCCGAAAAGGACCTATATATCGGGGCCCCAACTTGCCCCTCTTCCTGAATCGGATCACTCCTTTCCAAGGAGAGACCTTCAGGAGTACAAAGTCGCCGACCTGGAACTCGAGCTCGGATCAACGCCTGTCCGCATAACTCTTCTGACGACTCTGAGCGGTCAATAACCTCTGTCTGACCTGTTGTATCTGCTCAGTCGTCTGAAGTATAATCTCGGTACTACCCATAACACGCTGCCCGACCTCTCCCCAGCAGATGGGGGTCTGACACCTTCTCCCATACAACAACTCAGAGGGTGGCGTACCAATGCTCGAATGATGGCTGTTGTTGTAAGAAAACTCTGCCAAGGGCAAATACGTGTCCCAACTCCCACCGAAATCCAACACACATGCCCGTAGCATATCCTCGAGCGTCTGAATCATCCGCTCGCTCTGTCTGTCAGTCTGGGGGTGGTATGCGGTACTAAAATGCAACCTAGTACCCAATTCCTCATGAAATTTCTTCCAGAATCTGGAAGTGAAACGCACATCTCGGTCTGAGACAATCGAGATCGGCACTCCATGCCGCGATACCACCTCCCTCACGTACATCTCTGCCAACTTCTCTGCGGAAGAGCTCTCACTGATAGCAAGGAAGTAGGCGCTCTTTGTCAACCTGTCCACCATCACCCAAATTGCATCGACTCCCCTAGCAGTCCTTGGCAATTTGGTGATAAAATCCATGGTAATCTGTTCCCACTTCCATTCGGGAACCACCAATGGCTGCAACTTACCATGCGGTCTCTGGTGCTCGGCCTTAACCCTACGACAGGTCAAGCACCTCTCAACAAACCACGCGACATCCCTCTTCATACAGGGCCACCAATACTCTCTCTTCAGATCTAAATACATCTTAGTGGCCCCAGGATGGATCGAGAACTTCGACCGATGAGTCTCTTCCATCAAAATGGTACGCGTCCCTCCCACAAACGGTACCCAGATACGACCCTGAAATATCATAATCCCCCGGCTATCGGTAACGAACTCCGATACCAACCCGACAACTCGCTCTCGCTTCTGGCTCTCAGGCTACACAGCCTCAGCCTGTGCCCCACGATGGTGTCCAACACCGGAGTTATCACGGTCAACCTCAAACATACATCACGCAATGGGGCGCTCTCTGCCCTGCGGCTCAGTACATCGGCTACAACATTAGCCTTTCCCGAGTGGTACAGGATCTCACAATTATAATCATTGACCACGTCCAACCACCTCCTCTGTCGCATATTTAGGTTGGGCTGATCCATCAAATACTTCAGGCTCTTGTGGTCCGTGTATATCGTACACCGAACCCCGTACAGGTAGCGACGCCAAATCTTGAGGGCGAACACCACTGCCCCCAACTCTAGATCGTGGGTGGGATACCTTGTCTCATGAGACTTCAGCTGCCTCGATGCGTATGCTATCACATGCCCTCTCTGCATCAGTACCGCTCCCAACCCCAAAATCGACGCATCACAATACACCACAAAGTCCTCCATTCCCTCTGGGAGGGCTAACACTGGAGCTTCACATAGCCTTTGGCGAAGCATCTCAAAGGAGGCCTGCTGCTCTGGGCCCCATGAAAAAGCGACACCCTTCCGGGTCAACCTGGTGAGTGGCACGGTGATCTTGGAGAAATCCCTGATAAATCTCCGATAATAACCTGCCAACCCTAAGAATCTCCTGATCTCGGAGGGTGATCTCGGCACTTACCAACTCATCACTGCCTCCACTTTGGCCGGGTCGACCAATATCCCTTTCTGGTTAACGAGGTGCCCTAGGAACTGGACCTCTCGCAACCAGAAATCACACTTGGAGAATTTGGCGTAAAGCCTCTCCGATCTCAAAACTCCGAGGATCTCCCTCAAATGCTCCTCATGTTGCTCTCTAGATCTCGAATACACCAAAATGTCGTCGATGAATACAATCACCGAGCGATCCAACATCGGCCTGCACACTCTGTTCATGAGATCCATGAACACTGCCGGGGCATTGGTGAGTCCGAAAGGCATCACCACAAACTCATAATGCCCATAACGAGTCCTGAACGCTGTTTTCTGAATGTCCTCATCTCGCACCCTCACCTGATGATACCCAGACCTCAAATCGATCTTGGAGAACCAAGATGCTCCCTGCAACTGATCGAACAAATCGCCGATCCTCGGCAACGGGTAACAGTTCTTGACCGTCAGCTTGTTCAACTCCCGATAATCAATGCACATCCGATGTGAACCATCCTTTTTCTTAACAAAAAAGATAGGTGCTCCCCACAGCGAGCTACTCGGCCGAATAAACCCCTTTCCCAGCAACTCCTGAAGCTGCGAGGATAACTCCTGCATCTCTGGAGGTGCGAGGCGCTAGGGCACCTTGGCGATAGGCGCGGCCCCCGGAACCAAATCGATACTGAAATCCACTTGCCTCACGGGAGGCACGCCTGGCAACTCCTCTGGAAATACATCCGGGAACTCACGCACTATCGGAACCTCCTCAACTGACCTCGGTCTCTCTGAATCAACCCGTGTATCCATCACATACGCTACAAAGCCCTTATAACCCTGCTGTAGACACTGTCTCACTCTAGCGGCCGAACAAAATGCTGACCCAGAACGTGTACCCTCACCGTACACCGTAAGAACTCCCCCACTAGGGTCTCGTATGGTCACCAAATGTCGCTCGCAGTCGATAACCGCTCCGAATCTGCTCAACCAGTCCATGCCCACAATGACACAGACATCACCCATCGCAATAGGAACTAAATCAATCGGGAACTCAACACCGAAAATCTCGAGTATGCACCCTCAGATCACCTCTGTGGCACATATCACCCTCTCGTCAGCTATGGAAACTCTCAGAGGTCGACTCAACGCCTCACAACTAACACTGATGTGCTGACTAAAAGCCAAAGATACAAAAGACCGACTCGCACCCGAGTCAAATAACACCAAGGCAGGTACATAATTCACAAGAAAAGTACCTACACATGACAATATATAAGCACAATATCTCAACATCAAAATAAATACACGAAAGAATACGTACCAGCCACGACATCGGGCGCTGCGCGGACCTCCTCCGCGGTCAACTGAAAGGCTCTCCCTCGTGCCTTCGGTGGCTCGGCCTTCACTGGCCGACTCTCGGTAGCTCTGATGGCAGCAGGGGCAGATCCCTGAGATGCTCCCTGTGCTGATCCCCGCAGCTGCGGACACTCTGCCTTCCGGTGTCCGGTCTGGTTGCAGTGAAAACATACTGCAAACCCCTTGGGGCAATCCTTGGCCATATGCCCTTCCTTGCCACATTTATAGCAAGACCCTGCTCTGCACACCCCATCGTGGCTCTTGCCGCACTTGTTACAAGTGTGGCCCCTCTGGTTCCCTGACCTCGAATCAGCGGGCTTGGCCCGCTTGGCTGCCGGCTGAGACTGCACCGGTCGCCGATCCCTCCCCTGAGACTCAGCCTCCTCCCTAGCCTGGGTCTCCATCTCTATCTCCCTCTTCTGGGCATTTGCCTGAAGCTCGGCAAATGTCCGGTACGTCGAGTTCGCCACGAACTCTTGCATATCCCTCCTCAAAATGATCAGATATCGACTTTTACGTGCCTGCTCAGAGGACACGTGCTCTGGGCAGAACATCGCCCGCTCATGAAACATCCTCGTAATCACCGTAATAGACTCAGTACCCTGCTTGAGGGTCAGAAACTCCTGGTCCAAATGCTCCCTCTCCACCTGGGGAACGTACTCATCTCGGAACATAGTAGTGAACCTTTCCCAGGTCACTGCTGCAAGCTCAGCAGGCGTATAGTGCGCCGTCACAAACTTCCACCAGTCCTTCGCTCCCAAGCGAAGCTGGTTCAGCACGAACCGGACTCTCAAATGCTCAGGAGATGAGCAAATAAAGAAACACCCCTCTATGTCTGAAATCCATCTCATCGCCGCAATCCGGTCCTGGGTCCCGTCAAACTCCGGTGGTTTTGTGTTGCTGAACTCTCGGAACAGCAACGCATCACCACCCTGCGGCCTAGTCGCAGCTATAGCTACAGTGGCCGCATCAACAACAGTCTCAAAAAGAGCAGCGTACTTCTCATCAAATGTCTCTATCAGCGTGGTCTTGATAGACTCGAACATCTCTGGTATCTTTGCCCTGATGGCCGCAGCCACCTCCTCCTGGGTGATCCTACGGATCTCCTCATCCCTCGTATCACTGATCCCTGGTGTGTGGCGAGTCCCAACCATGATCTCTCTCTCTGAAATACAACATAAGAATAAATATCAGGGACTTTCTCGAGTATACTTACACTCGAATACTCCATCCTACTTGTCCCTTGGTACTCCAAGGATTCTTACTTGGACTGTGCACTGACCCGGTGTCTTCAGTAGTACGGGCCCAATACTACCGTCCACACCACATCAGCATTCACCCCAAGTCCTCCTCCCAGAGTCCCAAGTTCCAAGCACTCTACTCTCTTTAATCATACGATACTCGCAAGCAGATCTCTCACAACCTCCTCGCTGCTACCTGAACCCTCTGAAATATTCCTAGCAGCAAGACTCCTAGACTCAGGCATCACATATCAGGCCACTCTAGTCCTAATAAGAATACCTAGTCTACTCTAGCATGCATAGCATAGCTCATCATATAACATATCACATCATATCTTATAACATTTATAGTAATGGTATTTTTGGGAAATCACCGTTCGGGCGCTGGCGGTTCGTACACACGACTCTGCTCTGTTTGTCTCGTAAGTTCTTCTTTTGAAAACTTGTTTTATTATCAAAATTTCCTCAAATCCTCGGTTTGAGTTCAGATACGCCCGAAGGTGCACCCAAATCCCTCAAACCTAGGCTCTTATACCAACTTGTAACACCGTAAAAATTAAAACAATTTTTCGCATTTTCAAACACATTTTTACAAACTCCTTTATTCTTAAAATGTCATAATATCATGTCCTTGTTTCACAAAATATCCCCCAAGATCAAAATACATAAATCCCATGTGTGTGTGTACGAATCAAGCCGGGGCCTTCCCGCGGTCATCACTGGTACCTGAAACACATAACACCGAACACTGTAAGCATAAGCTTAGTGAGTTCCTCAAAATACCACTCTAACACATAATAGCCACTCGAGGCTGTAACTCTATTGACCCTCTGGTCAATGTGTCTCAGTGGGGCCCTTCAGCCCAACTCTCTGTGGGCCCTTTGGCCCTAACTCTAGGGACCCGAAAGTCCCAACTCTGTAACTCTGAATCAGGCATATCACATATCACAATAAATCACAACACATAAATAGCATTCAAATACACTAGCATATATCTCTATAGTACTCTGCCACATAACTCTGTTACCACACTAGGTAAAGTATAGTGAGAAGACTCACCTCAGGCGTCTCGGTAAATCTCTGACTCGATGAAAAATATTGCCTAGCCTCCGCCTATTCACAAAAATAAATACTCTTATAAATATAACTCTCGAGACTAGACTCAACCTGCCATTGGCACCCTCAGAAAGGTAAAAGACTATTATACCCTCCCCTCTTGTCACAAGGACTCTATTGACAACCAAACCCTAAAAGTCAACAAAAGTCAACGGTCCCACTTTGACCCTACTCGCCGAGTGCACCCTGGTGACTCGGCGAGTTCTCATATGTCCTTTAACTCTTTGTCCCGCTTGACACACCGAGTCCCTCCCTATACTCGACGAGCCATACCAGCCATGAATCGCGGGGCCACCCCGAATCAACTCGCCGAGTCTCAAGAACAACTCGGCAAGTACCGCCTTGAACCCAGTCCTCTAACTCCCTCCTGACTCACTGAGTCATCCCCCCAACCCGGCGAGTCTACTCGCTGAACAATTTACGTGAAACCCTTGTTGGGTTATGAGCATTCTAACACTCCTAAGTGTACATGCAACCCTAAATACCTTGGATCTATGTTTTCTCTATTATACATGCAAATAAGAACTTCCAAGGTATTATCCTAATCTGGCATACAAAACAGTGAATGTAACAAGATAGAATACATACCTCTTGATGTAGAAAGTCTTCATGAAGCTTGAGTGCCTAGCCCCAATAGTGTGGAAGCCTCAAATGGAATCACAATCACCAAAACACTTAGAATAACTTGAGAGAATTCTACAACTCATGAAATCGGATAGCCCTTTCTTTTCACACACTAGTGGCCAATTTTGGTCAAGAATAAGATGCTTATATAGTTAGGGTTACACCATGTAAACCCTAATTGACATGGCCTTTTCATTTCCATGATCCATGGGTACAAATACACCATGGAGCATCCATGGACCATCCTATGGGTTTTAGCCCAACTTGATTATCCATGGAGCATTAGCCCACTATACAAGTATGGATGATTTACACAATCAACCCATATATTTAATTAGTCTTCTTTTGATCACTTAATTAATCCTAGATTAATTCTTGATCAATACTAATTAAATAATCTTATTATTCTTATTATTAATATACTAGAACTTATAATCCAACAACCCAAGTGCATGATGGTATGCAACCCAAATGGACCATGCCGGGTCGGGTCAAGTCTTACCAATTATAGTTATGGACTTAGACATTAATCCAACAACCCTAACCCTACTCGCCGAGTCTCAAGAACAACTCGGTGTGTTCATGCCATGCACAAACTCTATTGACCTCCTGAGGTCAGATCTGTTTCCCCAAACCATAGATTTGGCCTCCCGAAGCATGAATGTCACGTAAAGTTCGAAACTTGATGCTTGTATAACCACAACAAGGCATCAAAAGGTGATTTGGTCCCAAAAATGGCAACCTAAGTCCAATAACCCCAAACTAATCCATAAAGCTCCAAGGGTTAAGGTCTCTGGACCTCTTTGAGTCTAGATCCAAGGCACAAACTCGAAGAGGGACCATTTGCTCCACATAATCACTCTCCAAAGGGGGTTAGAAAACCCTAACTCTAAAGATCAACACTAAAATTGAAGGAGGTTCGAACTATTACCTCAAAATGAAGTCTCTAAACTCTGGATCTGCTTGAATCGCACCTCCTCTTTGCTCTTGTCACCTTCTTCTTGCTAAACCAAAGATACAAGGTCAAAAAGTGTCTTTTTCTCTCTCACAGCGATTTATCTCTCTTAGGGTTCTCTCAAGGGACTGGTAGCCGCAATGGGAGGCTATGAGTGCCCTTAAATAGGCTCCAAACCCGGGGAATTAGGGTTTCATTAAACAGCGTGGACTCGCCGAGTCCACTAATGGACTTGCCGAGTCCGGACGTGAACCCGGATGAACATCCGCGACTCTCGGCGAGTCATTGCTCCAACTCGCCGAGTTCCTCCACAAATTCCAAAACAATTAAATAAATTAATATACCTGTAAATTCAGGATGTTACAGGTCTTTTGTCTTGTAATAGAGTGTTTTGGAAGAGTTTACGGCCAGAGGTATGTTTACGGCCAATGTTTCCCCTATATATAGGGTGTGTCTGAGTTAGTTGCAGGTTATTATTGATCCACAGACTTTACTGCCATTTTTGTGTGTCCAAGTTGTACCCGACATTTCATTGATATAAACGTGTGCAAAGCTTGGTTTAATCTTCTTCTACTCCATTCTTATCTTGTTTGATTGTTAGTTGCTTGATCACTAGTTAAGATCCCTGTTTCTAGGGCCTTACAAAAAGAGATTAACTAAATAAAGGGGACCGATACTGTAATTATAAGATAGTTACAAAGTTGGGCTTAGGATCTATAAAGAAAGCATGGACGAAATATATTTGAGGATCCATATTGAAATCGTCCAAGGGCCTTCTAGAAGGGTCTTTGCGCTGCTTAAGGGCTAAGCAGCTGGATTAGGGTTTCCTAGTTGATAACCCTAGAAGCCTAACTATAAAAGGAACCCTTGGGTAAGCCAAAAACATCCCTAACCTTCTAAGAGAAACCCTAGGACGTTTTTGGTGCCTCCTCCCTCTCTCCTTGTTCATCTTGTTGCTTATGGTGTTTGTGACCTCATTAGAGGTGTAACATTCGAGGCACTAAGCTTTCAAAAGTCAAGATCAAGAAGGTTATTGATTATTATTGCTACATAACAATCAAGGTAAGATCTAAACCCTTATTCATATGTTAATTCAATTATTGTATGCTAGATCTAGGGTTTATTGCTTTTGTATTCAATGTTGTATGTTCAATTAGAAAAACCTAGATCAAAGCAATTAGGGTTGCATGAACACCATAGGAATGATGTTATGCTCATAATCCCTCAGTGGTATCAGAGCCTAGGTCGTTTTTCTAGTTGAATAGATGCAAAATTGAACTGTCAAAGGATCAAAAAGTCGAATTTTTTGTTGTCTGCGACACCGACTCGACGAGTCTAGGGTGCAGTTGTTGGGATTTTCGATTTTTTGAGTAGTTTTTGATGAAGATAATTACCTAAACTCGTTTTTCTTGCCTAAAATCGTGTTTTTATGTTTGAAATGGTTATCCTTATCAAAATTGATGGATTTGGTTAAATAAGGATAATATAGGATTATTATAAGTCATATATTTAACCTGATAAGTTTCAAAAGTGTCAATTTACACCCTTGAGGTTTTATAATTTAAGTTTGAACTTAAATGTTTTAGTTTTTGAAACTTAAATAGTTAAACCCTAATGTTTTGAATGGTTTCAAAACTTGTCCTCAAGTTTTGGAATTTAAAATTTAATTAAAAGGTCTTGATTTTGAAATATTAAATTCTAAGACCTTAGTATTTTGAAAAGTTCAAATCACACCTTTATGGTCTTATTAAATCAATTAAGTGTGTAATTAAAAGAGAGTTAATAAATCCATAATGTAATGGTTTATATTTAATAAAATTAAAGGTATAATTTATTAGATTAAACCACCTAGTATTTTAAAAGTGTAAAATACACCCTTATACTATATAAAATTAAAAGTCTGATATTATATATTTATGAGTAAAGAGTCAGTCTTACCGTTAGTAGACCTCATTCACGAAGCTGGTCTATAAGGGGTGTTTAAGGAAATTGCCTATAAAATGGAGATTCAATGGGTATCTACTCTTACCCACTGCACTCTTGACTAGTGGAGGGTCGTTAGCCGAACAAGTAGGATATGACACAACCTTCCATTATAAGTATAATGAAATATGAAGTAACTAAACACTTTTATAAATTCCCAAATCTTAGTTACTTTAGGAAAAATGTGGAGTTGGTGCTAATCCATGAAATTGCTCATTACACCTTCTTGTTCGTTAGAGGAGCGTGTGTGGTTAACCGGCACACTAATATAGGACCGATGGAGGATGGAAATGGGTAGCTCGTAGATTATCATAGATTAATGGAGCGTGTGTTGTTAACCAGCACATTGATTAGGTGATATGCATCTTCGAGAGTACCAAGCTAATTTACATGGTTATCCACACCTTATTTGTGATCCTCGGCATCCTTGTCACAAACTTGGAGGGCACAATCGAGATTTAAACATGCCTTTGAAAGGTTCAATGAATCTCAAAGGATCTAGGTGTCCAAAGGTAGATGCTCTACTAATACTTCAGTAACAAGCGATTTCCCTTGGCGCTCTCATGTGCCAATCACTAACGATTCCTAACACCACTGAACCCTGACAATGCCGAATAACCATCCTATGGGACTCTGTCCACAACGTCCCACATAATACCCTTCTTTCCTAGTGCTCCAAACAAATCTCTTAGTTCCGAGCTTTAGAAATCAGATCATTTAGGGTCTCCCACCCTGACTCACTTACCAGCTCAATCGTCCGTAATTGAACTACAGTAACTGAAGCAACCTCTGCTCTAACCGGGCTACAAACTACTCCCATAATTTAGTCTCTAATCCTGAAGTGCAATAGATCGCACAATCAATCCTTACCACCCGATACAAGAGATCAAAGGCAAATCGAACCTCATAAAATACTTATGCCATATCGACCCACCTGCGCTTACCAGCACTGAAATACTGTCGCCAACCCCTGCGACTAACTGACCCGAGCTGGAATACAACCTGATCCTGGGTCACAAGCCTGCTCAATCCTTCGAACTCGTAAACTGGAATGGCACAATCCTTGCCCTGGAAAACAACATTCCAATCCTATCAATTAACCATTCTAATTCCAGCTACATAACTCCAGCTGAACATAATCATTACTCCTTTCCAGAGTCCCCGCGACTCACATTCCGGCCTCGAGCAAACCCCCGAAGCCTCAAATCTAGAAACTCATGTGCTAGACTCTCCCGCTTAACCTACAGAATGTAACAAGTACAAAACATCTCCCTGATCCCAAGTAACTGTACCCCTCTGCTAATCAAAATATGTCCCGGTAACAAGTCTCGGTACTGGAAAGCTCAATCAATTCCTACCCCTACCGTCGTTACAACTGTTAAAGCTGCTGCGACAGCCGTCTCAGCAATGGCTATGTAGCGCTCATCGAAATACTCAACCATGGCGGTCTTAATAGACCCTAACATCTTCGGTAACTGTCCCCAAACAAACTCGACCACCTCCTCCCGGATGATCTCACTGACACGGTCCTTTGACAATGCTAGCCTATCCTGGCTGCCAGCTCCCGATCCTAACCTGGATCCGGTCTCAGGCCGTCTCGTAACCACCAATCTGGTAAGACACCAGAAAAATCTTTAATAATCCATATAATGACAGGGGACCAGCTCCCAACCCAACCCAACCCTAGGGATTGTGACTTACTTGACACGCGTATTGGTCCTGTGCTTTCAGTAGTATGGGCCCCTACTACCTTCCACACCTACCCATATTTGTCTCAAGTATCACCACAACACCCTAACACTATACACAACATGGTGAGCGCTCAACCCTTACTCCTAGAGGAAAGCTAAATATCTCATAACTGGCCTCCCGGCCTCACACAACCCACTAGGGGTGAGCGCTGTGCGGTTCGGTGCGGTTATTAGCCAAAACCTCACCACTAACCGCAAATGCGGTTAATCCATTTTCAAAACCGCATGGTGTGGTTATTTTTGCGGTGCGGTTTTATTTTTTTTGTGTTGCGGTTATTAACCGCATGGATTTGGTGCGGTTATTTTATGTGGTTTTTAACCACAATTTAGAGCTCAAATGGTTTTAAGACTTCAAACATATTACTTGTAATAATAATAAAAAAAAACCATAAGATATAAGACAATTAACTATTTAACTAAAACCACAAACAACTAATATCTTAAAAACGTCAAATCAATAGTAACTAACAATAAATGTCTTAAAATTGTCTAGTTTCATCATTTTTCAAAGTTAAACATAAGAAAAAAACTAACACTTTTGTTTTATAGTATTTTATCCGTCTTTCAGTCATGAAACTTGTCTTATTTTTAATATTTAATAAACTAATAATTGATAAAAAAAAAAATTGTATATAATATATGCGGTGCGGTGCGGTTTTTTTGCGGTTTTTGAAAACAAATAACCGCACCGCACCGCAAATTTGCGGTTTTTGAAAAACAAAAAACCTCACTATCGGTTTTTATTGCGGTTGCGGTTTATGCGGTTTTTGCGGTTAATTTTAGTTGCGGTGCGGTTTTTGCTCACCCCTACAACCCACCCATCTATGAAACTTCCACCAACCCTGTAGTACTAGTGTATGCTAGCCATACATAACGCTGGACCCTATAGACTTTCGAATATCCAATCCTACCCTAAGCTCCCAATCAAACAAGAACAGAACATAAGGCCAAATCAAACATTCTTAGGCTATAAGATCTTAATTATGTATAGCCGTGATGCATACACTAAGCAACTGTAGTAATGATGTCAATCTCATATAAAGGAAACCCTAGGCTAGCATGCACATGAAATCAGGCAATTCTATCATGCAATTCCTGAAGATCCCTAGCCTAGTACTAACATGTTGTTCTAACATATCTTATAATCAAATAACTTTTATGGTATTTTAATTGGGGTCTACTTACTGGCTTCGGCTGATCGTACACCCTGCATCCTCCTTTACTCATTTGAAAACCTTTTTGAAAAATCATTTTGACAATCCTTTACTTGATTTGAGACTGGAGTTACACGAGTGTTCCTCCAATTCACTCAAACCAAGGCTCTGATACCAACTTGTAACACCCATAAAATTGAACCCAATTTAAAACTTTTTAATACATTTAAGAACAGTTAAGTTATTATAGTTTGGTTTCAAAATAGTTTGAACATCAGAGTATCCCCAGAATCAAATCATAAAACCCATGAAAATGAGGAGCTGTACGATCACGCTTTTGCCTTACTGCGGTCATCTGCTGCACCTGAAACAATAATCATTAAATGTAAGCTCGAAGGCTTAGTGAGTTACCCCCAAAATACCGACACACATACAGTCCAATAACACATGAACAAATAACATATCATAACGAGTCTGGAATGCCTACCGGGCCCTCATCTCGTATCTGGAATGCTCCCGAGTCCTCAGTATGAGTCTGGAATGCTTACCGGGCCCTCAGCTCATATCTAGAATACTCTAGGGTTTGTTGGCTACCGCACGAAGCAGTACAACCTCAACCCATCCCACATAACATGTCGGCATGTAATAGATAAATACACATACATGAAATCAGACAATATCACATGTAGTCCTACAGACCTACCAAATTAACATATCAACTGGCATACATCACTAGCATGCAATACTAACTCATGATCGACATCTAACACTACTAGGATAATACATCCAATGGGCCAGCCTTGGTGCCTTAGACCCCTTAGTATAGTGAGGATAACTCACCTGGCACTGTTGAAGTCCCGTAGATACAACTCCAGCTGCTGGTTGACAGATTCTCGCACTGTCAACATCAAACAATACCCAATTAATATATGTGTTACAAGCCCAAGGTTCAACTCACACTATAAAAGCCCAAAGGTCAAATCATGGGCCAAAGCCCAACATATAGCCCAATTTTACAAATTGGGCCCAGACCACTACATGGTCTTTCCTTAAGGCCCATCCAGTTATTCCAATCCAATTCCCATGGCCCATTATCACATAATTATAAAGGTCTAGTTATGGCTTATTTATGGCCCAATTTTCAAAATTGAGCCCAAGTCCTCACATGGGCCTTATCCTAAAGCCTATCTAATTACTTTGGTCCATTAACTTGTTCTTGGATGGCCCACCAACAGTCCAATCGCAAAAGTCCGATAGGAAGTCCCAATTCAAGGCCTGAGTGAGATTAGGGCTTTTACATGAAATGATGATTAGGGTTAAATGTATCTTACTTAACCCATTAAGGACTTAATCCATTAAGTCCATTATTGCCTTAAGCTAGTTACAAATGATTATTAATTATTATTTTAGGTTATTAAAAAATTTCTCGCATGAGTGTTCCAATGAGTCTCAAAATTAGGATTTTATTGGCATTAGGGTTTCCAACCCAAATACTAGCCCATTTATTAATTTGTTGGACTTTTAGATTATTTAGGGCTTTATTGGGCCTATCAAGCCCACTAGAATGTCATTAAGCCCATAAGGGTTTTGATGGGTCAATTGGAGTCCATTAGACTCATTAGGGTTTTCGCTAAGCCCATTTGGCTTCATTGGGCCCATTAGGCTAACAAGGCCCATTAGGGTTTCAAGCATCCCCAATCGAGTAACCTCACAAGGCACGCACACCGCCACCCGACACGGCGGCCGGTGGTGGTTTTTGACTTTCTTTCCATTATTCCATTTGTTACAATTTACAATATCATCCAAAATTCGCACACACTGAAGAAAAAGAAAAAAAAAAAAAAACAAACACACTAATAAAATAACACACACACTCAGCCACCACTGTGTTGGCCGGTGGTGGTTCAAGGTGGCAGCCATTATGGTTAGTGGCCTTGGTGGTTTCTCTTCCATTTCTGATGAACAGAAGAAGCGTACACACCCAAAGCAGCAGCGACAGCCGGCGACACTAGCCACTCGGCAACAGCAACGGTCGGCGACACAGCGAAGTGGCGGCAGCAGCACAGCGGAGCGGTTGGCAACCGCTCGCGTCGACCTGACCTGATGGAAGCAACAGCAGCATCACGACCATCCTTCCACGATCCCCATCGTCCTCAGCGCCATTCAAGACGGTTCCTCCGATCTCTCTCGTCGTCTGGCGGCTAGGGTTGGTGACAGAAGGAAGAAGATAAGAAGGATGGTGGCAGAATAGCAGTTCAACGGCGGCTAAGGAGGTTTCACAGCCTCAAGTTGACCTTCCTCGCTTCAAACTTGGTCGCCAAAAAAGGTATCCCGATGAGCAGAATGAGAGACGATGGTTGGTTCGGCGGTTAGAGGTGCTAGCAGTGGTGGTGGCGGCCGGAAGGAGCGGAGGTATAAGGTGGGTGGCGGCTGAAGTGTTAAGGGTAGGGTTAGGGTTTGCATGAGGTGTATAAGGGTTATATATGGGCTAATCGGAGGGTGACGGGTTCACCCGATTCCATCCTCAAACATTTGTATGCTTTACATGTTTAGCCCCTCTCCATAAGAAGCCTTTCAACGTAAGTCCCAAAGTTACCTTTTCTACCCCGACTTCGTAAATTTCTTTCAAATCCAGCCTATAATTTACCAAACAACCCTTCCCTCAACAATTCGTAGGTCCAGAATTTACTATTTAGTCCCCGCTTCCATAAATCTTTACAATTTAAGTCCCATAATCACACTTGACCCATAGGGATTCAAATCTTGTCATTTAGCTTCCCGAAACCGACTCCCAACTAATTATTATTCGGTTTTGGGTTATTATAATATTATATAATAACAACAATTACTTCTCGGGACCATCCTTTGATATATAATTATTTATTTTAGGGCTACCATTTCATCATTAATTTATTTATTTATCTAATAAATAAACAGGGTGTTACACAAGATGACAGAGCATATCCAACAGGTCATACAGAGGTTACTGACGGCCTAGAGTCGTCAGAAGAGTTACGCCGACCGGCGCCGTTGAGAGCTAGAGTTTCAGGTCATAGATTTTGTCCTCTTGAAGGTATCCCCATGGAAAGGGGTGATTCGATTCAGGAAATGGGGAAAGCTAGGTCCTATATACATTAGTCCTTTTAGAGTGATCGCCTGAGTGGTAAGGTAGCTTATCGGTTGGAGCTACCTATAGAGTTGAGTCTGATTCATGACACCTTCCACGTATCTCAACTGAGAAAGTGTGTAGCCGATGAGACAATACTGGTCCCTTTAGAGGAAATTCACATAGACGTGAGCCTGAACTACATTGAGAGGCCGATAATGATCTTGGATCGGAAAGTGAAGGTCCTGAGGAATAAAGAGGCACCCTTAGTCCAGGTTCAGTGGCAACATCGGAAAGGATCCGAGTGGACTTAGGAGCCGGAATCTGAGATAACAGAGTAACACCTCGAGTTGTTTCCGAAGGATGACTTCGAGGGCGAAGTCTGATTCTAGCAGGGGAGAATTGTAACATCCCGACTCCCAAGTATGCAATTTAAATTATTTTATTCATTTTGAGAGGGCAACTCGATGAGTTGGAAGCACCAACTCGCCGAGTAGAGAATATTATGGCCGCGGGATTTTTAGAGTCTACTCGATGAGTCGAAGGACCCCGACTCGACAAGTAGGAGTTGAGTGAGGAAACCCTATTTTTCCGGGTTTATGTCCTATTTAAAGGACCTTAAGCCTTCATTTCTGCCACCCTTGTCACCCTACTACACTATGTGAAACCCTAATCGAGCTATAACCTTGTATGTGAGAAAGCGTGGTTAATATAGTGCATTTTATTGCATTCTTGGAGGAAAGTTGAAGAGCAAAAGACTTTGGACGACAATGAGATTTTGGATCTGGTGTTCATTCATTCCTAGCTTCTGTTTGAAGGTAAAAAGTCACCAACTTGCTCATTGTTTTGGTTAGATCTCGTTTTAGGGAATTTAGAGCCTTTTTCGCATCCTTCTTGGAGTTCTAGAGTGTTATGAGTTTGTCATGGAGTTAAGACTCCAGATCTAGACATATTGAGGTCCTATGAGCCCAAAGATTCAGGCTTTTTCCAGCTTTAGGCAGGTCTTCATGCATGAAACCCTTTATGGAGCTTGTTTTGGCATTTTGAGCTCTAGATGTCATGCATGAACATAAAGCTTGCAGCTTTACGTGATAAATGAGCCTTAGCAGGTTAGATCCAAAGTATGAGACATTAATTCAGCCTAAGATCGTCCGAATGAGAAAACGGACTGAAGAGACTTGACGAGTCAGTGAACTGACTCGACGAGTCGGTTAGGGTTTTTCCCCGATGAGTCTGGACACGTTGTAACTCGGCGAGTTGATGAGTCAACTCGACGACTTGATGAGTTGGAATTTCACGATATTATGAGGAAAACGAAGGAACTCGAAGAGTCGCATAGATGCACTCGACGAGTTGGGTCAACATGGATTGTTGACTCGAGTGCTGACTTCTGTTGACTTTTAGGGTTTGCTTAAGACATGGATTATGGAGACCATGGAGGGGTAAAATGGTCTTTTACCTATTCCAAGAGTTAGAGAGAGAGGTTAACTGAATTTATTTAGAGTTTTGGGTATAAGTGTTAATTAGAGATGATTATGACATGTAAGTGGGGATTAGACCATTCGAGGGGTACGACGTTTATCTGCTTGCTTACGAGGTGAGTCTTCTCACTATACTTACCTTGAGTGGTAACTTTGTGTGATCGGAGGGTCTTGTATGCTTATATTGAGTATTATGATATCCCGCATTATGTCCTTGTGATTTATGTTGTGTATTATGATGAACTTTATTGAGTTAGGACCGAAGGGTCCAACCCGAGTTATGGGATCAGAGGGTCTCCACTGAGACTTATTGACCGGAGGGTCTTCATTGAGATATAGCCATGAAAGACTAATGAGACGTGTGTGGTATTTTTGGGAACTCACTAAGCTATATGCTTACCATGTTAGGTGTTTCAGATACTTCTCAGGAACACAAGAAGATGTCGGCTTTATTATACACACGAGATGGAGTTAGTGTTTTTGGGGATCCTGGATTTATCAAACAATTTATGAATTTGTGTTTTTGATAATTTGACATTGTGGTTTTGAAATGTGATATTGAAAATTATGTGGTTTTGAAAATGAAATTTTTGTTTGCAAATATACTTACCTTGAGTGGTAACTTTGTGTGATCGGAGGGTCTTGTATGCTTATATTGAGTATTATGATATCCTGCATTATGTCCTTGTGATTTATGTTGTGTATGATGGGTTTTGGTCCTAAGAACATCCTATGTGCTCATACAAACTCTAATGCTTGGATCTAGGTTTCTCTATTGTACATGCAAGTTATCCAAGACTATAAACCCTAATTCTAGCATACAAGTAATCATATTAACATAAGAATAGGTTTAAGATGTTACCTTGATTGTTATGTAGTAATAACAATCCCAAATCTCCTTGTATTGACTTTAGAAAGCCTAGAGTCACAATTGTCACTCCTCTAATGGTTCACAAACACCATGAGCAAGAGGATGAAGAGGAGAGAGGATGGAGGCTGCCCAAAAATGTCTACAAACCCTAGAGGAGTCTTCTCCACGTTTTTGGTCCTTAAGGGGTCTATTTATAGTGAGGCTATTAGGGTTATCTAACAAGGAAACCCTAAATTGGATGCTTAAGCCCTAAGCAACCCATGGACTCCTTTAATTAAGGCCTTGGATGATTTCCTTATGGGTTTCCCCATAGAATTCGTCCACTCCTTAATTTAAGACAATCCATAGCCCAAATTGCAATTATCCTATAATTACAATTCTAGTCCCTTAAGTTTAATTAATCTCTTTTAGTCACAAAACTAATTACTGATTAATTCTTGACTAATATTAATTAAACAATATGATTTCTCCTTTAATATATTATTCTCATAATATATTAATAAATCATATTTAATCATTTCTCTCCATAATTCATCCTATCAAGTTGCTTTGGTGAAGGCAACCCAAAAGGACCATGCACCATCGGGTCAAGTACATACCAAAATAGTTATGGACTTAGACACTAATTCGAAAGTGTATTATGCTGAGCTTTATTGAGTTAGGACTGTAGGGTCCAACCCGAGTTGTGGGATCGAAGGGTCTCCACTGAGACTTATTGACCAGAGGGTCTTCATTGAGATATAGCCATGAAAGACTAATGAGATGTGTGTGGTATTTTGGGGAACTCACTAAGCTGTATGCTTACCGTGCTATGTGTTTCAGATACATCTCAGGAACACAGGAAGATGCCGACTTTATTGTACACATGAGATGGAGTTAGTGTTTTTGGGGATCCTGGATTTTATCAAACAGTTTATGAATTTGTGTTTTTGATAATTTGACATTGTGGTTTTGAAATGTGATATTTAGAATTATGTGGTTTTGAAAATGAAATTTTTGTTCGCAAATATACAGTGTTACAATATTTTTTATGTTTTAAAATGTTTTTGGTAGGATCTTACAATCACGATATTGCAGAGTAGAAAAAGATCTTATACAAGATTCCGATTTTAACAACGTTACAAAAAAAATGATACAGGTTGGAGATTAAAATACTATTAACATCATTTTTTACGGCATAAGTTAAAAAATGGTCTAAAGTTGGAGATTTAAATAAATATGTTAAAACCAATGAGGAACTATATACATCACATGACTAGTTAACCGACCACACTATTTTTGCGGTTCACTCTAATTTACTTCACGAATTCTTCCATTGATGCTCAAAATTCAATACCTTGTTAAAATCCGAGAGAGATAATATGAGTTTTGTACAATCATACATTCAACATATATCATAACTTACATCATCTATTTTTGATACTCACCACTAATTTTTAAACAAAGAAAGATCAATACTAATCAAAAGAGAAACTCCTTGAGCATTTTTGCAAGTCACGGGAAACCATTAACAGAAAATCCTCCATCAACAAGAATTGTCTGACCAGTGATGTAAGAAGCAGCAGGTAGACAAAGGAACGCCACCATTGATGACACTTCATTCGCTTCAGCAATGCGTTTCAAAGGTATTCTTGATACCATTGTACCCAAAAACTCCTCATTACTTAGCAACTACACAAAATTTGCTTATTGGTTGATTAAAATCATAACATTTAATGGGTTAAATAGAACAAATATAAAGAAGGGTAGGATTGAGGTGTATTACAGGTTCAACAAGTGGAGTTCTAGTGCACCCTGGAGCTACGCTATTACTCCGAATGTTATCTTTAGCCCATTCACAAGCTAAATTCTTTGCAAGTTGATTCATTACAGCTATGAACAGAAAATGGAAGCTTAAAATTTCTTGTAACACCAAATACAATCAATAAAAAGAAAACCATATTACCTTTAGTGGGTCTGTAGATAGATGTGTAATTAACATGAACAGAACCTGCAATAGAGGAAATGAAGACAATGCTTCCAAATCCAGAAGCTTTTAAAAGAGGATGTGAAAGTTGAGAGATATGGTAACACGATTCCAAATTTGTAGCCATGACCAGGGAATACTCTTCTGCAGTATACTCCAAACTAGGTTTCACTATGTTCGTCCCAACATTGTTTATCTAGAGTTTCGAAGTTTGTATAATTATTTGTAAGAATACAATTAGTAACACAAAAATGAATAATGAATGTGTTCGTTTCAGAAGATTAGGAATTCCTGCAAAATATGATGAAACTTGATGTATCGAAAAATTCCCTAATTTATCGGTGAAATAAAATCAAAAGAACTTACTAGGATGTTGAGCTTTCCATTGAAGATAGAGGAGACTTTTTGTAAAAGGTGTTGGCGTTGAGGACGAGAAGTTGCATCGCAGACGAATCCGGTGACGGTGAATCCTTGGAAGACCATTCTTGTAAGCGGTGGTTGAGCTCAGCCTCGTTGCGAGATCATGTGTGTACAACCGCTCCTAACTCCGCCAATTCTTCCACCATAGCGCAACCGATCCCACGTGTGCCGCTGGTGATGAGAGCAGTCATGCCGGCGAGAGACCATCTGGAATTTGTAGTTTTAAAACTGCTATCCGCCGTTGCCGCCGTCGTCAAGTTATCCGATTGTTTTTGCTGTCGATATCTTCGAGAAGATGACTAGTTTAGACCTTCCGGTTTATAACAAGAAGATGATGGTAGTTGCTGAATATGGTCCATATTTTCTCACTCAATCAACGCATGTCCTTTTTTTTTGGTTCGTATCACGCTTCTTTGTGCGTAATTGATTTCCGCCAAAAAGAAAAACTACTTTAGATATATATTTAGATTGTGAATTTTTTACACACTTTATTTGAATTTTTTTACAACTTTAAGTATTATTAAAAGAGAAACCTTATTACATCATCTAAAACAATCTGGATCGTTGATGGTGTTTTCTTTATAGATTTTACACCCTTACAACAATTTGCTTACGTCACCTTGATCAAACAAGAAGTCAATCCGTTATATTAGGAAATTAAATGTAGGAATTGAATGAAAATGATACTTGAATTCTTTCCAAACTTACAACTACAAAATTGGTTCCTAATTAATGTAAACCTTAAATTTAGGCTCTATTTCCATTCAAAATTGCCTTCCAAATACATTATATGTTGAAATCTCGGAAACTATTAATTTCAAATTTCAAAAGTTTCAGATATTTTTATGAACCAATACACTTTCAAGCATTATATCTTCTATTTTAAGTTTAAATGAGATTTCAATTGATTACCTGCTATTTTTCATCATATTGACTTGTACATAAATTTCAAACCTTTTTAATAATCGATTTACACAAACATTGTGTCATAATTTCCACGTAGAATACAAATCTCTAAATATTATTAAAAGAGAAACCTTATGACATCATTTAAAACAATCTTGATCGTTGATTGTGTTTTCTTTATAGTTTTTACACCCTTTGATCAATTTGCTTACGTCACCATGATCAAAAAAGAAGTCAATCCGTTATATTAGGAAATTAAATGTAGCAATCGAATAAAAATGATATTTGAATTCTTTCCAAACTTACAACTACAAAATTGGTTCCTTATTAATGTAAACCTTAGATTTAGGCTCTCTATTTTCATTCAAAATTGCTTTCCAAATACATTATATGTTGAAATCTCGGAAACTATTAATTTCAAATTTCAAAAGTTTCGACTATTTTTATGAACCAATACACTTTCAAGTATGATATCTTCTATTTTAAATTTAAATGAGATTTCAATTGATTACCTGTTAATTTTCATCATATCGACTTGTATATATATTTAAAACCTTTTTAATAATCGATTTACACAAACATTATGTCATAATTTCCACGTAGAAAACAAATCTCTAAATCTCTAAATATTATTAAAAGAGAAACCATATGACATCATCTAAAACAATTTGGATCGTTGATTGTGTTTTCTTTATAGGTTTTCTACCCTTAGATCAATTCGTTTCCGTCACCTTGATCAAACAAGAAGTAATCCGTTATATTAGGAAATTAAATGTAGGAATTGAATAAAAATGATCTTTGAATTCTCTCCAAACTTACAACTACAAAATTGGTTCCATATTAATGTAAACCTTAGATTTAGGCTCTATTTCCATTCAAAATTGCTTTCCAAATACATTATATGTTAAAATCTCGGAAACTATTAATTTCAAATTTCAAAAGTTTCAGATATTTTTATGAACCAATACACTTTCAAGTACGATATCTTCTATTTTAAATTTAAATGAGATTTCAATTGATTACCTGTTAATTTTCATCATATCGACTTGTACATATATTTAAAACCTTTTTAATAATCGATTTACACAAACATTTTGTCATAATTTCCACGTAGAAAACAAATCTCCAAATATTATTAAAAGAGAAACCTTACGACATCATCTAAAACAATCTGGATCGTTGAATGTGTTTTCTTTATAGGTTTTACACCGTGTGATCAATTTGCTTACGTCACCATGATCAAACAAGAAGTCAATCCGTTATATTAGGAAATTAAATGTAGGAATTGAATAAAAATGATATTTGAATTCTTTCCAAACTTACAACTACAAAATTGGTTCCTTATTAATGTAAACCTTAGATTTAGGCTCTATTTTCATTCAAAATTGCTTTCCAAATACATTCTATGTTGAAATCTCGGAAACTATTAATTTCAAATTTCAAAAGTTTCGGATATTTTTATGAACCAATACACTTTCAAGTATGATATCTTCTATTTTAAATTTAAATGAGATTTCAATTGATTAACTGTTAATTTTCATCATATCGACTTGTATATATATTTAAAACCTTTTTAATAATCGATTTACACAAAATTATGTCATATTTTCCACGTAGAAAACAAATCTCTAAATCTCTAAATATTATTAAAAGAGAAACCATATGACATCATCTAAAACAATTTGGATCGTTGATTGTGTTTTCTTTATAGGTTTTCCACCCTTAGATCAATTTGCTTACGTCACCTTGATAAAACAAGAAGTCAATCCGTTATATTAGGAAATTAAATGTAGGAATTGAATGAAAATGATACTTGAATTCTTTCCAAACTTACAACTACAAAATTGGTTGCTTATTAAGGTAAACCTTAAATTTAGGCTCTATTTCCAGTCAAAATTGCTTTCCAAATACATTATATGTTGAAATCTCGGAAGCTATTAATTTCAAATTTCAAAAGTTTCGGATATTTTTATGAACCAATACATATTCAAGCATGATATCTTCTATTTTAAGTTTAAATGAGATTTCAATTGATTACCTGCTAATTTCCATCATATTGACTTGTATATATTTTTCAAACCTTCTTAATAATCGATTTACACAAACATTATGTCATAATTTCCACGTAGAAAACAAATCTCTAAATATTATTAAAAGAAAAACCTTATGACATCATCTAAAAAAATCTGGATCGTTGATTGTGTTTTCATTATGGTTTTTACACCCTTTGATCAATTTGCTTACGTCACCATGATCAAACAAGAAGTCAATCCGTTATATTAGGAAATTAAATGTAGGAATTGAATAAAAATGATATTTGAATTCTTTCCAAACTTACAACTACAAAATTTGTTCCATATTAATGTAAACCTTAGATTTAGGCTCTATTTCCATTCAAAATTGTTTTCCAAATATATTATATGTTGAAATCTCGGAAACTATTAATTTCAAATTTCAAAAGTTTCGCATATTTTTATGAACCAATACACTTACAAGTATGGTATCTTCTATTTTAAATTTAAGTGAGATTTCAATTGATTACCTGTTAATTTTCATCATATTGACTTGTATATATATTTCAAACCTTTATAATAATCGATTTACACAAACATTATGTCATAATTTCCACGTAGAAAAATAATCTCTAAATTTCTAAACATTATTAAATGAGAAGCCTTATGACATCATCTAAAACAATGTGGATCGTAGATTGTGTTTTCTTTATAGGTTTTACACCCTTAGATCAATTTGCTTACGTCACCTTGATCAAACAAAAAGTCAATCTGTTATATTAGGAAACTAAATGTAGGAATTGAATGAAAATGATACTTGAATTCTTTCCAAACTTACAACTACAAAATTGGTTCCTTATTAATGTAAACCTTAAATTTAGACTCTATTTCCATTCAAAATTGCTTTCCAAATACATTATATGTTGAAAGCTCGGAAACAATTAATTTCAAATTTCAAAAGTTTCGGATATTTTATGAACCAATACACTTTCAAAAATGATATCTTCTATTTTAAGTTTAAATGAGATTTCAATTCATTACCTGCTAATTTTCTTCATATTGACTTGTATATATATTTCAAACCTTTTTAATAATCGATTTACACAAACATTTTGTCATAATTTCCACGTAGAAAACAAGTCTCTAAATATTATTAAAAGAGAAACCTTATGGCATCATCTAAAACAATCGGGATCGTTGATTGTGTTTTCTTTATAGGTTTTCCACCCTTAGATCAATTTGAATAGGTCACCTTGATAAAATAAGAAGTCAATCCGTTATATTAGGAAATTAAGTGTAGAAATTGAATGAAAATGATACTTGAATTCTATCCAAACTTACAACTACAAAATTGGTTCCTTATTAATATAAACCTTAAATTTAGGCTCTATTTCCATTCAAAATTGCTTTCCAAATATATTATCTGTTGAAATCTCGGAAACTATTAATTTCAAATTTCAAAAGTTTCGGATATTTTTATGAACCAATACACTTTCAAGCATGATATCTTCTATTTTAATTTTAAATGAGATTTCAATTGATTACCAACTAATTTTCTTCATATTGATTTGTATATATATTTCAAACCTTTTTAATAATATATTTACACAAATATTATGTCATAATTTCCCCATAGAAAACAAATCTTTAAATATTATTAAAAGAGAAACCTTATGACATCATCTAAAACAATTTGGATCGTTGATTGTGTTTTCTTTATAGTTTTTACACCATTTGATCAATTTGCGTATGTCACCATGATCAAACAAGAAGTCAATCCGTTATATTAGGAAATTAAATGTAGGAATTGAATAAAAATGATATTTGAATTCTTTCCAAACTTACAACTACAAAATTGGTTCCTTATTAATGTAAACCTTAAATTTAGACTCTATTTCCATTCAAAATTGCTTTCCAAATACATTATATGTTGAAATCTCGGAAACAATTAATTTCAAATTTCAAAAGTTTCGGATATTTTTATGAACCAGTACACTTTGAAGCATGATATCTTCTATTTTAAGTTTAAATGAGATTTCAATTGATTACCTGCTAATTTTCTTCATATTGACTTGTATATATTTCAAACCTTTTTAATAATCGATTTACACAAACATTTTGTCATAATTTCCACGTAGAAAACAAATCTCTAAATATTATTAAAAGAGAAACCTTACGACATCATCTAAAACAATCTGGATCGTTGATTGTGTTTTCTTTATAGTTTTTACACCGTGTGATCGATTTGCTTACGTCACCATGATCAAACAAGAAGTCAATCCGTTATATTAGGAAATTAAATGTAGGAATTGAATAAAAATGATATTTGAATTCATTCCAAACTTACAACTACAAAATTGGTTCCTTATTAATGCAAACCTTAGATTTAGGCTCTATTTTCATTCAAAATTGCTTTCCAAATACATTATATGTTGAAATCTCGGAAACTATTAATTTCAAATTTCAAAAGTTTCGGATATTTTTATGAACCAATACACTTTCAAGTATGATATCTTCTATTTTGAATTTAAATGAGATTTCAATTGATTAACTGTTAATTTTCATCATATCGACTTGTATATACATTTAAAACCTTTTTAATAATCGATTTACACAAACATTATGTCATAATTTCCACGTAGAAAACAAATCTCTAAATATTATTAAAAGAGAAACCTTATGACATCATCTAAAAATATCTGGATCGTTGATTGTGTTTTCTTTATAGTTTTTACACCCTTTGATCAATTTGCTTACGTCATAATGATCAAACAAGAAGTCAATCCGTTATATTAGGAAATTAAATGTAGGAATTCAATAAAAATGATATTTGAATTCTTTCCAAACTTACAACAACAAAATTGGTTCCATATTAATGTATACCTTAGATTTAGGCTCTATTTTCATTCAAAATTGTTTTCCAAATACATTATATGTTGAAATCTCGGAAACTATTAATTTCAAATTTCGAAAGTTTCGGATATTTTTATGAACCAATACACTTTCAAGTATGATATCTTCTATTTTAATTTTAAATGAGATTTCAATTGATTGCCAGTTAATTTTCATCATATTGACTTGTATATATATTTCAAACCTTTATAATAATCGATTTACACAAACATTATGTCATAATTTCCACGTAGAAAAATAATCTCTAAATTTCAAAACATTATTAAAAGAGAAACCTTATGACATCATCTAAAACAATCTGGATCGTTGATTGTGTTTTCTTTATAGGTTTTACACCCATAGATCAATTTGCTTACGTCACCTTGATCAAACAAGAAGTCAATCTGTTATATTAGGCAATTAAATGTAGGAATGGAATGAAACTGATACTTGAATTCTTTCCAAACTTACAACTACAAAATTGGTTCCTTATTAATGTAAACCTTAAATTTAGACTCTATTTCCATTCAAAATTGCTTTCAAATACATTATATGTTGAAATCTCAAAAACAATTAATTTCAAATTTCAAAAGTTTCGGATATTTTTATGAACCAATACACTTTCAAGCATGATAACTTCTATTTTAAGTTTAAATGAAATTTCAATTGATTACCTGCTAATTTTCTTCATATTGACTTGTATATATATTTCAAATCTTTTTTATAATCAATTTACACAAACATTTTGTCATAACTTCCACGTAGAAAACAAGTCTTTAAATATTATTAAAAGAGAAACTTTATGACATCATCTAAAACAATCTGGATCGTTGATTGTGTTTTCTTTTTAGGTTTTCCACCCTTAGATCAATTTGCTTACGTCACCTTGATCAAATAAGAAGTCAATCCATTATATTAGGAAATTAAGTGTAGGAATTGAATGAAAATTATACTTGAATTTTTTCCAAACTTACAACTACAAAATTGGTTCCTTATTAATGTAAACCTTAAATTTAGGCTCTATTTCCATTCAAAATTGCTTTCCAAATATATCATGCCCTTCCAGGGCGAGACTTTTAACAAGACTCGGTCTCCCACCTGGAATTCCAAGGGTTTTCTTCGTTTGTCGGCATAGCTTTTCTATCGATCCCTAGCGGCTTTTAGTCGTTCACGTATCTGTACAATCTTCTCGGTCGTCTCTCGAATGATCTCCGGACCAGTGAGGGCGCTGTCAGGAACTCATCCTTTAGCTAGCTGAGAGTCACCCACCTCAGCCCAACACAGAGGGGATCTGCACTTTCGGCCGTAAAGGGCTTCGAATGGGGCTGCCTTGATGCTCGTATGATAACTAATTTTGTAGGAAAACTCCACAAGAGGCAAGTGTGTATCCCACGATTTCCCGAAGTCGATCACACAAGCTCGCAGCATGTCTTCTAAGGTTTGGATCGTCCTCTCACTTTGTCCGTCGGTCTGCGGATGGTAGGCTGTGCTCATGTCCAGCCTCGTCCCTAGTGCCTTTTGCAATGATTGCCAAAACCTAGAGGTGAATCTACTATCTCTGTCCGAGATAATAGATATAGGGACGCCATGCAGTTGTACTATTTCTTTTATGTATGTTCTCGTGAGCTTCTCCATGTTGTCCGTCTCCTTGATGGGTAGGAAGTGTGCGGACTTGGTCAACCTGTCAACGATGACCCAAATGGTATCTAATCCACCCGCTGTCTTGGGTAGTTTGGTGATAAAGTCCATTGTGATCCGCTCCCACTTCCATTCCGGTATCTCAGGTTGTTGGAGGAGTCCTGATGGCTTTTGATATTCGACTTTGACCTTCGCGCAAGTAAGGCACTTACTCACAAAGGTAGCGATCTCCGCTTTCATGTTCGGCCACCAATATAGCTTTTTGAGATCCAGATACATCTTATCTGAACCCGGGTGGACGGAGTAATGAGTGTTGTGTGCTTCCCTCATAACCAAGTCTCTGAAACCTCCATGGCGTGGAGTCCAGATTCGGTCCATGAAGTAGTAGGCTCCGTCACCCTTAACGTCCAGATTTTTATCCATTCCGCGCAGGGATTCTCCTGTCACGTTCTCGGGCTTTAAGGCTTCCAGCTGGGCCTCTTTGATCTGTGTGGATAGATGCGAATGGATAGTCATTGTCAATGACTTGGTCCTTCGACCAGAATATTCCTTTCTACTCAGGGCGTCGGCCACTACGTTGGCTTTCCCCGAATGATATCTAATTTCACAGTCGTAATCGTTAAGTAGCTCGACCCATCGACGCTGTCTCATGTTGAGTTCTTTTTGGTTCAGTATATGTTGGAGGCTTTTATGGTCGGTGTACACCATGCTCTTCGTCCCATACAAGTAGTGTCTCCAGATTTTTAGTGCGAAGACAACCGCTCCTAACTCGAGGTCGTGAGTAGTGTAGTTCACTTCATGGGTCTTTAGCTGCCTTGAGGCATAGGCGATAACCTTGCCTCGTTGCATCAAGACACAACCGAGCCCCTGATTGGATGCATCACAGTATACAACGAAATCTTCTGTCCCTTCGGGAAGGGATAATACTGGTGCGGTGCATAGGGCTCGCTTCAGGGTCTAAAATGCCTTCTCTTGTTTCTCTTCCCAGTCGAATGATACACCCTTCTGGGTTAACATAGTGAGAGGCTTTGCAATTCGAGAGAAATTTTGGATGAATCTGCGGTAGTAGCCAACGAGGCCTAGAAATTGACGAATTTCTATAGGCGTCTTCGGTGCTGACCAGTTCTCAATAGCTTTAATTTTGGAGGGATCCACGTGGATTCCGTCTTCACTGACCACGTGTCCTAAGAATTCAACTCTTCGGATCCAAAACTCGCACTTAGAGAACTTCGCATAACTTCTCGGATCGCAGTGTTTCCAGGACTCGTCGTAAATGATCCCCGTGTTCTTCCTCGCTCCGAGAGTAGACGAGTATATCATCAATAAAGACGATGACGAACTGATCTAGATATGGACGACAAACCCTGTTCATCAAGTCCATGAATACGGCGGGGGCGTTAGTCAGTCCAAAGGGCATCGCTACGAACTCAAAATGCCCGTAGCGGGTTCGGAAGGCTGTTTTCGGAACATCTTCCTCAAGCACCCGTAATTGATGATACCCGGATCTAAGATCAATCTTGGAGAAGTAACTTGCTCCTTGGAGTTGGTCGAATAGATCGTCGATACGAGGGAGAGGATAGCGATTTTTGACCGTGAGTTTATTGAGTTCCCTATAATCGATGCACATCCAAAACGATCCATCCTTTTTCTTCACGAACAAGACCGGGGCTCCCCAAGGTGAGAAGCTCGGTCTTATAAAGCCCTTGCTGAGCAGTTCGTTGAGTTGGCCGGATAGCTCTTGCATTTCGGCGGGCGCTAGACGGTAGGGCGACTTAGCTACGGGGGTATCTCCTGGGACTAGGTCGATTCTGAATTCAACCTGTCGTTTGGGAGGTAGGCCTGGAAGATCCTCCGGGAAGACATCAGGGAAATCGCATACTATGGGAATGTCTTTTGGATCTTTCGATTTCTGGTTAGTGTCGACAACGTGAGCAAGAAAGGCGCGATATTCCTTGCGCAAGTATTTCTGAGCCTGGATACTAGAGATGATACGAAGGCTCGTACTTGGCTTATCTCCGTATATCAATAGGGTTTCGCGATTCGGAAGGTTCAGGCGAATGGCTTTGTCGGAGCATAGGATATCGGCGTAGTGAAGACTTAACCAACCCATACCAACAATGACATCGAAATTTTTGATTGAGACTGGTATAAGGTCGATTGAAAAGGGGTGATCATCTAACGTGAGAGTACAACCTATATAGATTTCATTAGAGCTTTCTGTCTTCCCATTAGCCATTTCTACGACGAATGTTTCTTTTAGTGGTTGAGGGGTTTGTTTGAGTAAGTGTTTAAAGTTTTGATTTATGAAGCTTCTTTCTGCACCACTATCGAATAAGACACATGCATAAGAGTTGTTGAGAAGAAACATACCCGTGACCACCGTGGGATTAGCTACCGCTTCATTGTGACCGATAGCGAGTAACCTTCCAGTTCCCCCAGCATTTGCAGCCTTCGGACAGTTCTTTTTAAAATGACCCGCTTCACCGCAACCATAACAAGTTGGGGTCACTCCCGTACCAGGAACCTATGTGATGGGTTTGGGAGGGGCCTTCCAAAATCGGACAGTATGGCCCTTTCGGCCGCAGTTGGAACACTGCAATTCACGGCAGGGGCCGTTGTGGTGGAAAGGGCACTTGGGGCACTTAGTCAAGTTTCCACTGTAAGCTTTTGGCGGGGTTGGAGCAGCTGGTGTGGTGGCAGCATGGACCACCACGATTTGCTGGCCCTTAGAGGCGGCTTGAGTTTTATTGCCTTTCTTCTTATCCCATCGTTTCCTTTTTTGGTCAGATGAATCGGGTGGTGCAGTGGTTGTTGTGGTTGTTGTTGCTGGAGTGGAGGAGATTTCGTGGTTGATCAGACTCTGGGCCAATTCCTTGGCGCTGTCAAAAGTGGTAGGGCGTGAGGCCAGAACATTTCCTCGATACGGGGGCACTAAACCCCAGATGTATCGTTCAATCTTCTTGCTTTTAGAGGGGATCATGTTGGGACACATAGCCGCCAAGTCGCAAAACCTGGCCGTATAAGCCACTATGTCGGTCCCTTTCATCTTGAGGTTCCAGAGTTCTTCCTCAAGTTTCTGAACTTCGCCCCTAGGGCAGTACTCTCCTCTCATGAGATCTTTTAGAGTGTCCCAGCCCATGGCATTGGCTGTGACCAAGGAGAGAGCACTGACATGGCCGTTCCACCATGACAAGGCCCTGTTAGTGAGGGTAGCAGTAGCGAACTTAATTTTGCTCTCTTCGGGACAAGAGCACATCTCGAATACGGCTTCGGTTCTTTTGAACCATTGGGACAATGCCAGAATTCCTCCTGTACCGTCGAAGAAGGTAGGTTTATAGTTCATGAAATCCTTATAAGTGCATCCCTGCACCCGTTGATGGACTTCACCGAACCTGGAGTTACCACCACTCGCATCACCCGAGTTCATTTGGGCCATGGCTGCTGTTACAGCCGCAGTCAGAGCCGTTTGGAATAACACCGGGTCAAACTGCGGAGGAGGAGGTGGTGGAGGAGGGGTTTGAGTTGCGGGTCTTCCTCTGCTGGGACGCTTTCGTGGAGGCATCCTTTACTGGAAGATCATAGAAATGATAGCAATAGTAAAAGCCTATTGCGAATATGAATAGAGTGTTTCGTGGATTAAATCAACATAATCCAAGATCAGAATGAGAGTCACATCAATAGAGAAAATCAACTGCCAATATACTGGTATTAAGGATGCAACACAAGTTCATGAAAATTGACCTAGCAGTAGGTCTTACATCATACCATAGAGAAAATGTTGGCAGTTTAGAGGTTCAACTAGAGTACTTTTAAACTAGGAATGTTTACAGACACGAGATGTACGAAACATAGAGATAAAAAGGATAGTCCTTTAAACAAAAGAGTGAGGTAGTTAAACATCTTCTACTGGCGACGGTTCCTTGTTGGGCGAATCCTCAGATCCGCTAGTTGACGCATAACTTCTTGAAGATGTCGATCATGAGTCCTTTGACGTGCACGGAGTTCCCTAACCTCAGCTCGGGATGCAGCCAGCTGATGCTGCAGAGCCTCGTTGGTCCTCCTTGTCCTGTCCATGGCTTCTTCGAGTTGGCGGATGCGAACAGTGTTGAGATTCGAGTTGGCATCCACTTCTACAACTCGACCAATAGCAGCTTGACCCTGCTCAACATTCCTGGCAATCCTTCGGATCATGATGGGCAGAACCTAATCCGCTGATCCTCCTTCGCTTACGTTGTAAAAGCTTTGGTCTCCATTGTAAGGCAAGGGTTGACCCTGCTCCTCGCTACAACAATGCAAGGATATGGCCCACATAGGAGTAGGGCCCTGAAATGCTGGACGGGGGTTAGGGTTCGGGGCTTCAGGAGGTTAGTTGTTGACTTCTGGCTCGGAGCTCGAGCTATCCGAGAAGCCTTCAGCATGATGATCATCCAGAGGGATCGGGTGATCATCGTCTGACTCCTCTTCGAGCCATCCTCCATTGCCCTGGTTCGGAAAGTACGGATCGTCGGGTAGGTGGAAGCCAGCCATGCTATCTACGCGAGAAAGGGGAAAAGAAGATTAATAGACGTACTATTCTAAGATACTTATAGGATGAATCGTTATTAGTCGACCCAATACTTGCATAGTGCATACCAATTACATGTAACCAAAGCAAGATAGTCCTTCGAATAAACCACCCTAACTTCAGACCCCCAATCAAACAAGAACAGGGAATGAAGCAAAGGCTGCAGATCCTGAGTCTATAGCGCCCTAGTCACATGTAATCGTGGTGTATCCACTTAGCAACTATTGTCCTACTAGTAACGACCCTTTTTGTTGTCACATACTTAAAATCTGGAGATACAGAATACTCCTATAGTATTCTTATGATAACGTTATTGTGGTAGTGTTGGTAAGTTTTAGACTTGTTGTAACACCACAGCCAAACTTAGGCACATGCTAGTCACTCTCAGGAAAATGTAGTTGATCAGGCTACATCACCCCGAATGTGACTATATGTCTCTAAGCTCAATTGTGCTGCCCAACAATCTTAATACTTTTGTTCTGTTCTAGTGTGATACTGATTTCTGTGTTTCATAGTGATGTGTGTATATATATATATATATATATATATATATATATATATATATATATATATATATACTTAGTTAGATCCTTTAGGTACTTAACAATATATATTCTTGGTCAGAGTGTTTTAGTCCCGAAGTGTTTATAGTTCGTATATCTTTTATAGGTTGATATACTTGATTCACTATAAACAATGCTCTGATACCAATCTATCTCACCCCAAAACTGATAACGGCGAAATACGTTTCGGGGTGGAGGACGTCATGTACAGTATCATCACAATTGCATAATAGTAAAAACAAGAAACATACAACCATTGCATTTACATAGTGAATTTAATTACAAGTGTGTTTCGTATTGTTCAACAAACACCAAAATTAAAGCAAAAATAAGAGATGGATCTTGTATGCTCCACCTTCTCCAAAATGCTGCACCTGTACCTGTCTATCTTTGACCTGAGGATACAAGTTATTTTGAAAACGAATATCAGCATAAAGCTGGTGAGTTCATAAGAGTTTAGTGTGAGTTTTTGTATAAAAAGCATTAGAACCAATAGTACGAAAAATGTGCAATTTACATTCATAAGCAGTAGAAAACCTAGAAAATCCTATATTTTCCAGAAAATACACTGTAAGTGAAAATCTATGAAAAAGTATGCAATCTTCATTTTTGAAAACGGTTTATTGTAAAAGTATATTAGCAAATCTCCAAATAGTAATGTGATAGAATAGGTTAAGCCTGTAATCAGTGATAGAGGTGCAAGCTTCCTTTAGTGATAGATACTTACTTACTTCGGGATGTAGCTTAGCATTTAGTGTGGTTATAGTGTATTCCTTGTATATTACTGATAATGAGGATAATAGAGGATCCCATGACCTTCCCAGTCATGAACAGTATAGTGAAGTAGCGACATCCCTAGGCCTGTACGGCGCGGACTGAAGTTAACAGTCGGGATGTAATAGCGTCTGCCCCGTATAGATCTATACATGTAGTGTTGTCTTCCTGTCGGAAAACTCCGGGCGTAGTGGATAGCGAATAGAGTATCTCGTAGTGGATTAGCGTGTTATCGCCTGTTTAGTGCTTTCCTTTATGTTATAGTGTAGTAGTCTTTAGTATAGTTCATAGTGTGTTCTTTTGTCCGTGTACAGCCTCATAATAGTGTGTATTATAGTGCATAGAGTAGTGGCTATAGCGAGTAGTAGTAGTATTAACTATGCCTATCATAGTTAACTTAGTGTGTATGGTTCTTATCACTAGTGGTTTAGGCATCTAATGAAGTGAAACACTCGTATCCTATTCTAATATACATGATATATAACTAAGAAGTCAACGACAGTCGGACGGATAACAACTACCCTAAGCCCACAATCGAACAAGAACAGGAAATAAGGCGTGCTACCGGTCCTAAGCCCTTCAACTCTTACTTATATAAATATATTAGAGTGGATACATTTTATAAGAAAATTTATTTAATGAAAATCTTTTCCAAAGGAAACACTTAAAAACCTGTTCATTTATCCAAAATAGTTTTGAAAATGTAAAATCATTTTATAAGGCATAGTGGTAAATCACATGTGATTTGAACTACGGATAGTAAATCACATGTGATTAATTCTCGTAACGTGGAAAATCGTTCTATATAACTTTCCATAAACATGTATAATCAACTTGTATCCCACCCTAAAACATATAAAATATTTGAAAGGTTCATTAAAGGGGTATGAACTCACCTGAAATCGCGTAAATCGGGTAAAAGTGTCGGTTGAGCGTTTGGTACCGAATAACGAATTGAGCACCTTTTTAAGACCCTAATGTCATATGAAATATGTATTTTACAAGCAATTAATCATCTTATGCTTTTCATTAAAGTATTTGGGCATTCTAGCATCGTTTCGGGGTTTTAGGGCCTAGAAGGGGTTCCCGGGAGTGGTACAAGGCCAAGAATGATTTACGGGAGGGTCCATGAGTTCACTCCCTTGGAGTTTACGGCCCAAAGGCCACTCCTTGGGAGTTTACAGCCGTAAGCCCCCAAGGCTTGGTCGTAAACTCATGTATCCCTCCAAAGTGCAAGTTTAAGGCCTTATTTCACTTCCCTAACTTACTAGCAAGTGTTTTGAACCAATTTGGAGGGTTTAAGCCCTCATTTAGGGACATTTTGGGGAGTTTACGGCCAAGGCTTGTGCTTAGGCCGTAAACTCCATTTTTTTCTTCAAAATGTATGTTTAAATGGTACAACACACTTCCTTTCACCTTAGATAAATACTAGAAGGCCTTAAATGGAGTTTTGGGACATTTTGACATAAAATTTGGGGAGTTTACGGCCCAAGCATAGCCTTGGCCGTAAACTCTTCTTTTGGCTTCAAAATGAGATGCTTAATGGTACAACACACTTCCCTTCACCTTAGATAATTACTAGAAGACCTTAGGTGAAGTTTTAGGGGCATTATGGCATTTTTATTGGGTGTTTACGGCCCAAGCTTAGACTTGGCCATAAACTCCTCTTTTTGCCTCTAAATGGTGTTGTCTATTGTACTAAAGCACTTCCTAGGGTCATAGCTCAATTCCTACATGACCAAGATGAGTCTTTGGGACTTAAATCCAAGATTTTTGGGTGTTTACGGCCTAAGCATAAGCTTGGGCCGTAAACTCCTTTTTAGGCTTCAAAAACTTAAGTTTTCATGTCCAAACTCCCCTAGGTATATCCCTTAATTAGTATATGAGCTTAAAGGAAGGAAAAATGGGGTATTCGGCCAAGTATTGGGTGTTTACGGCCTAAGGGGCTTCTTAGGCCGTAAACTCCACTTGATCCTCTAATTTCTATGATTTTTAGCCTCTAAATACAATTAAGTATGTTTAGAATAAGATAGGGAATGAAACCTTACGTTTGGAAGTCGGAATTCGCGGTTTTGGAGTCGGGTTCGGGTCTAGAGAGAGAAAGTAGTGAGAGAGAGTGAAGGTGTGGTAAAAGAGCTTAAATGTAGTGTCCATTTGTTTACATATGTCTCGGGTATTGCACCCGATACATGGCTATCCGATGCTAAAGTTTAACGGGGTTAAAACTTTTTACCCGGGTGAAGTGGTTGAAAAGTAATATAATTCTATTTGGTTAAACGGGGTTAACACATATAAGTTATATTTACTTATCATAATATCAAGACTTGTAAATACTAGATATTCGTTTATTGACGACTCCAAATATTACAGAAAATAACATATAGCGACGCATTCCGTTAGTGAAGATGGGATTTGTAACGGAAATAGATTTGGGGTTGTCACATTTATGAACCAATACACTTTCAAGTATGATATCTTCTATTTTAAATTTAAATGATATTTCAATTGATTACCTGTTAATTTTCATCATATCGACTTGTATATATATTTAAAACCTTTTTAATAATTGATTTACACAAACATTATGTCATAATTTCCATGTTTAAAACAAATCTCTAAATCTCTAAATATTATTAAAAGAGAAACCATATGACATCATCTAAAACAATTTGGATCGTTGATTGTGTTTTCTTTATAGGTTTTCCACCCTTAGATCAATTTGATTACGTCACCTTGATCAAACAAGAAGTCAATCCGTTATATTAGGAAATTAAATGTAGGAATTGAATGAAAATGATACTTGAATTCTTTCCAAACATACAACTACAAAATTTGTTCCTTATTAAGGTAAACCTTAAATTTAGACTCTATTTCCAGTCAAAATTCCTTCCAAATACATTATATGTTGAAATCTCGGAAACTATTAATTTCAAATTTCAAAAGTTTCGGATATTTTTATAAACCAATACACTTTCAAGCATGATATCTTCTATTTTAAGTTTAAATGAGATTTCAATTAATTAACTGCTAATTTTCATCATATTGACTTGTATATATATTTCAAACCTTTTTAATAATCGATTTACACAAACATTATGTCATAATTTCCACGTAGAAAACAAATCTCTAAATATTATTAAAAGAGAAACCTTATAACATCATCTAAAACAATCTGGATTGTTGATTGTGTTTTCTTTATAGTTTTTACACCCTTGATCAATTTGCTTATGTCACCATGATCAAACAAGAAGTCAATCCGTTATATTAGGAAATTAAATGTTGGAATTGAATAAAAATGATATTTGAATTCTTTCCAAACTTACAACTACAAAATTGGTTCCTTATTAATGTAAACCTTAGATTTAGGCTCTATTTCCATTCAAAATTGCTTTCCAAATACATTATATGTTGAAATCTCGGAAACAATTAATTTCAAATTTCAAAAGTTTCGGATATTTTTATGAACCAATACACTTTCAAGTATGATATCTTCTATTTTAAATTTAAATGAGATTTCAATTGATTACCTGTTAATTTTCATCATATTGACTTGTATATATATTTAAAACATTTTTAATAATCGATTTACACAAACATTATGTCATAATTTTCACATAGAAAACAAATCTCTAAATATTACTAAAAGAGAAACCTTATGACATCATCTAAAACTATCTGGATCGTTGATTGTGTTTTCTTTATAGTTTTTACACTGTGTGATCAATTTGCTTACGTCACCATGATCAAACAAGAAATCAATCCGTTATATTAGGAAATTAAATGTAGGAATTCAAAAAAAATGATATTTGAATTCTTTCCAAACTTACAACTACAAAATTGGTTCCATATTAATGTAAACCTTAGATTTAGACTCTTTTTCCATTCAAAATTGCTTTCCAAATACATTATATGTTGAAATCTCGGAAACTATTAATTTCAAATTTCAAAAGTTTCGGATATTTTTATGAAACAATACACTTTCAATTATGATATCTTCTATTTTAAATTTAAATGAGATTTCAATTGATTACCTGTTAATTTTCATCATATTGACTTGTATATATATTTCAAACCTTTATAATAATCGATTTACACAAACATTATGTCATAATTTCCACGTAGAAAAATAATCTCTAAATTTCTAAACATTATTAAAAGAGAAACCTTATGACATCATCTAAAACAATCTGGATCGTTGATTGTCTTTTCTTTATAGGTTTTACACCCTTAGATCAATTTACTTACGTCACCTTGATCAAACAAGAAGTCAATCTGCTATATTAGGAAATTAAATGTAGGAATTGAATGAAAATGATACTTCAATTCTTTCCAAACTTAAAACTACAAAATTGATTCCTTATTAATGTAAACCTTAAATTTAGACTCTATTTCCATTCAAAATTGCTTTCCAAATACATTATATGTTGAAATCTCGGAAACAATTAATTTCAAATTTCAAAAGTTTCGGATATTTTTATGAACCAATACACTTTCAAGCATGATATCTTCTATTTTAAGTTTAAATGAGATTTCAATTGATTACCTGCTAATTCTCTTCATATTGACTTGTATATATATATTTCTAACCTTTTTAATAATCGATTTACACAAACGTTTTGTCATAATTTCCACGTAGAAAACAAGTCTCTAAATATTATTAAAAGAGAAACCTTATGACATCATCTAAAATAATCTGGATCGTTGATTGTGTTTTCTTTATAGGTTTTCCACACTTAGATCAATTTGCTTACGTCACCTTGATCAAATAAGAAGTCAATCCGTTATATTAGGAAATTAAGTGTAGGAATTGAAAGAAAATGATACTTGAATTCTTTCCAAACTTACAACTACAAAATTGGTTCCTTATTAATGTAAACCTTAAATTTAGGCTCTATTTACATTAAAAATTGCTTTCCAAATATATTATTTGTTGAAATCACGGAAACTATTAATTTCAAATTTCAAAAGTTTCGGATATTTTTATGAACCAATACACTTTCAAGCATGATATCTTCTATTTTAATTTTTAATGAGATTTCAATTGATTACCTGCTAATTTTCTTCATATTGACTTGTATATATATTTCAAACCTTTTTAATAATATATTTACACAAACATTATGTGATAATTTCCCCGTAGAAAACAAATCTCTAAATATTATTAAAAAAGAAACCTTATGACATCATCTAAAACAATCTGGATCGTTGATTGTGTTTTCTTTATAGTTTTTAAACCCTTGATCAATTTACTTATCTCACCATGATCAAACAAGAAGTCAATCCGTTATATTAGGAAATTAAATGTAGGAATTGAATAAAAATGATATTTGAATTCTTTCCAAACTTACAACTACAAAATTGGTTCATTATTAATGTAAACCTTAAATTTAGGCTCTATTTCCATTCAAAATTGCTTTCCAAATACATTATATGTTAAAATCTCAGAAACTATTAATTTCAAATTTCAAAAGTTTCGGATATTTTTATGAACCAATACACTTTCAAGTATTATATCTTCTATTTTAAATTTAAATGAGATTTCAATTGATTACCTGTTAATTTTCATCATATTGACTTGTATATATATTTAAAACATTTTTAATAATCGATTTACACAAACATTATGTCATAATTTCCACGTAGAAAACAAATCTCTAAATATTATTAAAAGAGAAACCTTATGACATCATCTAAAACTATCTGGATCGTTGATTGTGTTTTCATTATAGTTTTTACAATGTGTGATCAATTTGCTTACGTCACCATGATCAAACAAGAAATCAATCCGTTATATTAGGAAATTAAATGTAGGAATTAAAAAAAATGATATTTGAATTCTTTCCAAACTTACAACTACAAAATTCGTTCCATATTAATGTAAACCTTAGATTTAGACTCTTTATCCATTCAAAATTGCTTTCCAAATATATTATATGTTGAAATCTCGGAAACTATTAATTTCAAATTTCAAAAGTTTCGGATATTTTTATGAAACAATACACTTTCAAGTATGATATCTTCTATTTTAAATTTAAATGAGATTTCAATTGATTACCTGTTAATTTTCATCATATTGACTTGTATATATATTTCAAACCTTTATAATAATCAATTTACACAAACATTATGTCATAATTTCCACGTAGAAAAGTAATCTCTAAATTTCTAAACATTATTAAAAGAGAAACCTTATGACATCATCTAAAACAATCTGGATCGTTGATTGTGTTTTCTTTATAGGTTTTACACCCTTAGATCAATTTGCTTACGTCACCTTGATCAAACAAGAAGTCAATCTGTTATATTAGGAAATTAAATGTAGGAATTGAATGAAAATGATACTTGATTTCTTTCCAAACTTAAAACTACAAAATTGGTTCCTTATTAATGTAAACCTTAAATTTAGACTCTATTTCCATTCAAAATTGCTTTCCAAATACATTATATGTTGAAATCTCGGAAACAATTAATTTCAAATTTCAAAAGTTTCGGATATTTTTATGAACCAATACACTTTCAAGCATGATATCTTCTATTTTAAGTTTAAATGAAATTTCAATTGATTACCTGCTAATTTTCTTCATATTGACTTGTATATATATTTCTAACCTTTTTAATAATCGATTTACACAAACATTTTGTCATAATTTCCACGTAGAAAACAAGTCTCTAAATATTATTAAAAGAGAAACCTTATGACATCATCTAAAACAATCTGGATCGTTGATTGTGTTTTCTTTATAGGTTTTCCACCCTTAGATCAATTTGCTTACGTCTCCTTGATCAAACAAGAAGTCAATCCGTTATATTAGGAAATTAAGTGTAGGAATTGAAAGAAAATGATACTTGAATTCTTTCCAAACATACAACTACAAAATTGGTTCCTTATTAATGTAAACCTTAAATTTGGGCTCTATTTACATTCAAAATTGCTTTCCAAATATATTATATGTTGAAATCTCGGAAACTATTAATTTTAAATTTCAAAAGTTTCGGATATTTTTATGAACCAATACACTTTCAAGCATGATATCTTCTATTTTAATTTTTAATTAGATTTCAATTGATTACCTGCTAATTTTCTTCATATTGACTTGTATATATATTTCAAACCTTTTTAATAATATATTTACACAAACATTATGTCATAATTTCCCCGTAGAAAAGAAATCTCTAAATATTATTAAAAGAGAAACCTTATGACATCATCTAAAACAATCTGCATCGTTGATTGTGTTTTCTTTATAGTTTTTACACCCTTGATCAATTTGCTTATGTCACCATGATCAAACAAGAAGTCAATCCGTTATATTAGGAAATTAAATGTAGGAATTGAATAAAAATGATATTTGAATTCTTTCCAAACTTACAACTACAAAATTGGTTCCTTATTAATGTAAACCTTAGATTTAGGCTCTATTTCCATTCAAAATTGTTTTCCAAATACATTATATGTTGAAATCTCGGAAACTATTAATTTCAAATTTCAAAAGTTTCGGATATTTTTATGAACCAATACACTTTCAAGCATGATATATTCTATTTTAAATATAAATGAGATTTCAATTGATTACCTGTTAATTTTCATCATATTGACTTATATATATATTTAAAACCTTTTTAATAATCGATTTACACAAACATTATGTCATAATTTCCACGTAGAAAACAAATCTCTAAATATTATTAAAAGAGAAACCTTATGACATCATCTAAAACTATCTGGATCGTTGATTGTGTATCTATGCTCTAACACAGAATTCATTTTTGCAAAATGTTCGGAATTTGTAATCAATAGAATACACAAACATAGCACATGCATTAATGATTTAATACATACTCATAGTGTTCTTGAATTCGTAATAAAAGCTCAGAGTCTCTCGATTTAGCTAACGCCTTCTGCTTATGCGTCGAGAAGATAATTGAAATGACAAATTCGTAGAACTTTGTAGAAATAGAACCAGAATGTGAGGCGCGTGTATTTGACGCAGGTGGTGAGTGATTGGGGAGGAGAATATTTGATTGTCAGAATGGGATTTGCTTTTGTGCGCCTGAATCGAATGATGGTGTTAATTACGGATACATCGTTACAGAAATGGCCCCTCACGTTTTTTCCTTTATTCCTGTAGTATTTAAATTACAAAAAATGGTCCTTCAATTCTTTTTTTTATTGACAAATCATGTGAATTTTTCTATTTTCAACTTTTAAGACCAAATTTCAAATTTGGTCCTTGTGGTTTATCTCCAAAATATTTTGGGATTGTACCGTCGGACCCATATAAAAAATTTATTTTAGCTTTGGTCCTTGAAAGATTTGAAATAAGTTATAGTGACTATTTTATCCTTTATATATATATATATATATATATATATATATATATATATATATTATTCTTTTGAGTTATTTAACTTATTTTTAAATGAAAAATAAAATGAAAATTCCAAACCCACTCGCTCATTCCCAACGTGTCTCTCTCTCTCTCACTCTCTCTCTCTCTCTCTCTCTCTATATATATATATATATATATATATATATATATATATATATATATATATATATATTATTAAAAAAGAAACCTTATGACATCATTTAAAACAATATGGATCGTTGATTGTGTTTTCTTTATAGGTTTTACACCCTTGAATCAATTTGCTTACGTCACCTTTATCAAACAAGAAGTCAATCCGTTATATTAGGAAATTAATTGTAGGAATTGAATGAAAATGATACTTGAATTCTTTCCAAACTTACAACTACAAAATTGGTTCCTTATTAATGTAAACCTTAAATTTAGGCTCTATTTCCATTCAAAAATTCTTTTCAAATATATTATATGTTGAAATCTCGGAAACTATTAATTTCAAATTTCAAAAGTTTCGGATATTTTTATGAACCAATACATTTTCAAGCATAATATCTTCTATTTTAAGTTTAAATGAGATTTCAATTGATTACGTGCTAATTTTCTTCATATTGACTTGTATATATATTTCAAACCTTTTTAATAATCGATTTACACAAACATTATGTTATAATTTCCACGTAGAAAACAAATCTCTAAATATTATTAAAAGAGATACCTTATGACATTATCTAAAACAATCTGGATCGTTGATTGTGTTTTCTTTATAGGTTTTACACCCTTAGATCAATTTGCTTACGTCACCTTGATCAAAAAAGAAGTCAACCCGTTATATTAGGAAATTAAATGTAGGAATTGAATGAAAATGATACTTGAATTCTTTCCAAACTTACAACTACAAAATTGGTTCCTTATCATTGTAAACCTTAAATTTAGGCTCTATATCCATTCAAAATTGTTTTCCAAATACATTATATTTTGAAATGTCGGAAACTATTAATTTCAAATTTCAAAAGTTTCAGATATTTTTATGAACCAATACACTTTTAAGCATGATATCTTTTATTTTAATTTCAAATGAGATTTCAATTGATTACCTGCTAATTTTCATCAGATTGACATATATATATATTTCAAACCTTTTTAATAATCGATTTACACAAACATTATGTCATAATTTCCACGTAGAAAACAAATCTCTAAATATTATTAAAAGAGAAACCTTATGACATCATCTAAAACTATCTGGATCGTTGATTGTGTATCTATGCTCTAACACAGAATTCATTTTTGCAAAATGTTCGGAATTTGTAATCAATAGAATACACAAACATAGCACATGCATTAATGATTTAATACATACTCATAGTGTTCTTGAATTCATAATAAAAGCTCAGAGTCTCTCGATTTAGCTAACGCCTTCTGCTTATGCGTCGAGAAGATAATTGAAATGACAAATTCGTAGAACTTTGTAGAAATAGAACCAGAATGTGAGGCGCGTGTATTTGACGCAGGTGGTGAGTGATTGGGGAGGAGAATATTTGATTGTCAGAATGGGATTTGCTTTTGTGCGCCTGAATCGAATGATGGTGTTAATTACGGATACATCGTTACTGAAATGGCCCCTCACGTTTTTTCCTTTATTCCTATAATATTTAAATTACAAAAAATGGTCCTTCAATTCTTTTTTTTATTGACAAATCATGTGAATTTTTCTATTTTCAACTATTAAGACCAAATTTCAAATTTGGTCCTTGTGGTTTATCTCCAAAATATTTTGGGATTGTACCGTCGGCCCCATATAAAAAATTTATTTTAGCTTTGGTCCTTGAAAGATTTGAAATAAGTTATAGTGACTATTTTATATATATATATATATATATATATATATATATATATATATATATATATATATATATATATATATATTATTCTTTTGAGTTATTTAACTTATTTTTAAATGAAAAATAAAATGAAAATTCCAAACCCACTCGCTCATTCCCAACGTGTCTCTCTCACTCTCACTCTCTCTCTCTCTCTCTATATATATATATATATATATATATATATATATATACATATATATATAAATATATATATATATATATATATATATATATATATATATATATATATATATATATATATATATATATATTATTAAAAAAGAAACCTTATGACATCATTTAAAACAATATGGATCGTTGATTGTGTTTTCTTTATAGGTTTTACACCCTTGGATCAATTTGCTTACGTCACCTTTATCAAACAAGAAGTCAATCCTTTATATTAGGAAATTAAATGTAGGAATTGAATGAAAATGATACTTGAATTCTTTCCAAACTTACAACTACAAAATTGGTTCCATATTAATGTAAACCTTAAATTTAGGCTCTATTTCCATTCAAAAATACTTTCCAAATATATTATATGTTGAAATCTCGGAAACTATTAATTTCAAATTTCAAAAGTTTCGGATATTTTTATGAACCATTACACTTTCAAGCATGATATCTTCTATTTTAAGTTTAAATGAGATTTCAATTGATTACCTGCTAATTTTCTTCATATTGACTTGTATATATATTTCAAACCTTTTTAATAATCGATTTACACAAACATTATGTTATAATTTCCACGTAGAAAACAAATCTCTAAATATTATTAAAAGAGATACCTTATGACATTAACTAAAACAATCTGGATCGTTGATTGTGTTTTCTTTATAGGTTTTACACCCTTAGATCAATTTGCTTACGTCACCTTGATCAAAAAAGAAGTCAACCCGTTATATTAGGAAATTAAATGTAGGAATTGAATGAAAATGATACTTGAATTCTTTCCAAACTTACAACTACAAAATTGGTTCCTTATTAATGTAAACCTTAAATTTAGGCTCTATTTCCATTCAAAATGGCTTTCCAAATACAATATATTTTGAAATGTCGGAAACTATTAATTTCAAATTTCAAAAGTTTCAGATATTTTTATGAACCAATACACTTTCAAGCATGATATCTTTTATTTTAATTTCAAATGAGATTTCAATTGATTACCTGCTAATTTTCATCAGATTGACTTGTATATATATATATTTCAAACCTTTTTAATAATCGATTTACACAAACATTATGTCATAATTTCCACGTAGAAAACAAATCTCTAAATATTATTAAAAGAGAAACCTTATGACATCATCTAAAACAATCTGGATCGTTGATTGTGTATCTATGCTCTAACACAGAATTCATTTTTGCAAAATGTTCGGAATTTGTAATCAATAGAATACACAAACATAACACATGCATTAATGATTTGATACATACTCACAGTGTTCTTGAATTCGTAATAAAAGCTCAGAGTCTCTTGATTTAGCTAACGCCTTTTGCTTATGCGTCGAGAGGATAATCGAAATGACAGCTTCGTAGAGCTTTGTTGAAATAGAACCAGAATGTGAGGCACGTGTATTTCACGAAGGTGGTGTGTGATTGGGGCGGAGAATACTGTATTGTCAGAATGGGATTTGCTATTGTGCGCCTGAATCGAATCATGGTGTTATTTACGGATGCATCGTTACAGAAATGGCCCCTCACGTTTTATCCTTTATTCCTATAATATTTAAATTAAAAAATGGTCCTTCAATTCTTTTTTTTATTGACAAATCATGTGAAATTTTCTTTTTTAAACTTTTAAGACCAAATTGCAAATTTGGTCCTTGTGGTTTATCTCCAAAATATTTTGGGATTGTACCGTCGACCCCATATAAAAAATTTATTTTAGCTTTGGTCCTTGAAAGATTTGAAATAAGTTATAGTGACTATTTTATCCTTTATATATATATATATATATATATATATATATATATATATATATATATATATATATATATATATATATATATATTATTCTTTTGAGTTATTTAACTTATTTTTAAATGAAAAATAAAATTAAAATTCCAAACCCACTCGCTCATTCCCAACGTGTCTCTCTCTCTCTCTCTCTCTCTCTCTCTCTCTATATATATATATATATATATATATATATATATATTATTAAAAAAGAAACCTTATGACACCATTTAAAACAATCTGGATCGTTGATTGTGTTTTCTTTATAGGTTTTACACCCTTAGATCAATTTGCATACGTCACCTTGATCAAAATAGAAGTCAATCCGTTATGTTAGGAAATTAAATGTAGGAATTGATTGAAAATGATACTTGAATTCTTTCCAAACTTACAACTACAAAATGGGTTCCTTATTAATGTAAACCTTAAATTTAGGCTCTATTTCCATTCAAAATTGCTTTTCAAATACATTATATGTTGAAATCTCGGAAACTATTAATTTAAAATATTCAAAAGTTTCGGATATTTTTATGAACCAATACACTTTCAAGCATGATATCTTCTATTATAAGTTTAAATGAGATTTCAATTGATTACCTGCTAATTTTCTTCATATTGACTTGTATATATATTTCAAACATTTTTAATAATCGATTTACACAAACATTATGTTATAATTTACACGTAAGAAACAAAAATCTCTAAATATTATTAAAAGAGATACCTTATGACATTATCTAAAAGAATCTGGACCGTTGATTGTGTTTTCTTAATAGGTTTTACACCCTTATATCAATTTGCTTACGTCACCTTGATCAAACAAGATGTCAATCCGTTATATTAGGAAATTAAATGTAGGAATTGAATGAAAATGATACTTGAATTCTATCCAAACTTACAACTATAAAATTGGTTCCTTATTAATGTAAACCTTAAATTTAGGCTCTATTTTCATTCAAAATTGCTTTCCAAATATATTATATGTTGAAATCTCGGAAACTATTAATTTCAAATTTCAAAAGTTTCAGATATTTTTATGAACCAATACACTTTCAAGCATGATATCTTTTATTTTAAGTTCAAATGAGATTTCAATTGATTACCTGCTAATTTTCATCAGATTGACTTGTATATATATTTCAAACCTTTTTAATAATCGATTTACACAAACATTATGTCAAAATTTCCACGTAGAAAACAAATCTCTAAATATTATTAAAAGAGAAACCTTAAGACATCACCTAAAACAATCTGGATCGTTGATTGTGTATATGCTCTAACACAGAATTCAATTTTGCAAAATGTTCGGAATTTGTAATCAATAGAATACACAAACATAGCACATGCATTAATGATTTAATACATACTTACAGTGTTCTTGAATTCGTAATAATAGCTCAGAGTCTCTCGATTTAGCTAACGCCTTCTACTTATGCGTCGAGAGGATAATTGAAATGATAGCTTCGTAGAGCTTTGTAGAAATAGAACCAGAATGTGAGGCGCGTGTATTTGACGCAGGTGGTGTGTGATTGGGGAGGTGAATATTTGATTGTCAGAATGTGATTTGCTATTGTGCGCCTAAATTGAATGACGGTGTTATTTACGGATGCATCGTTACAGAAATAGCCCCTCACGTTTTTTCTTTTAATCCTATAATATTTAAATTACAAAAAACGGTCATTCAATTCTTTTTTTATTGACAAATCAAGTGAATTTTTCTTTTTTAAACTTTTAAGACCAAATTGCAAATTTGGTCCTTGTGGTTTATTTCCAAAATATTTTGGGATTGTACCATCGGCCCCATATAAAAAATTTATTTTAGCTTTGGTCCATGAAAGAATTGAAATAAGTGATAGTGACTATTTTATCCTTTATATATATATATATATATATATATATATATATATATATATATATATATTATTCTTTTGAGTTATTTAACTTATTTTTAAATGAAAAATAAAATGAAAATTCCAAACCCACTCGCTCATTCCCAACGTGTCTCTCTCTCTCTCTCTCTCACTCTCTCTCTCTCTCTCTATATATATATATATATATATATATATATATATATATATATATTATTAAAAAAGAAAACCTTATTACATCATTTAAAACAATATGGATCGTTGATTGTGTTTTCTTTATAGGTTTTACACCCTTGGATCAATTTGCTTACGTCACCTTGATCAATCAAGAAGTCAATCCGTTATGTTAGGAATTTAAATGTTGGAATTGAATGAAAATGATACTTGAATTCTTTCCAAACTTACAACTACAAAATTGGTTCCTTATTAATGTAAACCTTAAATTTAGGCTCTATTTCCATTCAAAATTTCTTTCCAAATACATTATATTTTGAAATGTCGGAAACTATTAATTTCAAATTTCAAAAGTTTCAGATATTTTTATGAACCAATACACTTTCAAGCATGATATCTTTTATTTTAATTTCAAATGAGATTTCAATTGATTACCTGCTAATTTTCATCAGATTGACTTGTATATATATTTCAAACCTTTTTAATAATCGATTTACACAAACATTATGTCATAATTTCCACGTACAAAACAAATCTCTAAATATTATTAAAAGAGAAACCTTATGACATCATCTAAAACAATCTGGATCGTTGATTGTGTATCTATGCTCTAACACAGAATTCATTTTTTGTAAAATGTTCGGAATTTGTAATCAATAGAATACACAAACATAGCACATGCATTAATGATTTAATACATACTCACAATGTTCTTGAATTCGTAATAAAAGCTCAGAGTCTCTCGATTTAGCTAACGCCTTCTGCTTATGCGTCGAGAGGATAATTGAAATGAGAGCTTCATAGAGCTTTGTAGAAATAGAACCAGAATGTGAGGCGCGTGTATTTGACGAAGGTGGTGTGTGATTGGGGAGGAGAATATTTGATTGTGAGAATGGGATTTGCTATTGTGCGCCTGAATCCAATCATGGTGTTATTTACGGATGCATCGTTACAGAAATGGCCCCTCACGTTTTATCCTTTATTCCTATAATATTTAAATTAAAAAATGGTCCTTCAATTCTTTTGTTTATTGACAAATCATGTGAAATTTTCTTTTTTAAACTTTTAAAACCAAATTGCAAATTTGGTCCTTGTGGTTTATCTCCAAAATATTTTGGGATTGTACCGTCGACCCCATATAAAAAGTTTATTTTAGCTTTGGTCTTTGAAAGATTTGAAATAAGTTATAGTAACTATTTTATCCTTTATATATATATATATATATATATATATATATATATATATATATATATATATATATATATATATATATGTATTATTCTTTTGAGTTATTTAACTTATTTTTAAATGAAAAATAAAATGAAAATTCCATACCCACTCGCTCATTCCCAACGTCTCTCTCTCTCTCTCTCTCTCTCTCTCTCTATATATATATATATATATATATATATATATATATATATATATATATATATATATATATCTAAATATTATTCAAAAAGAAACCTTATGACATCATTTAAAACAATTTGGATCGTTGATTGTGTTTTCTTTATAAGTTTTACACCCTTAGATCAATTTGCATAAGTCACCTTGATCAAACAAGAAGTCAATCTGTTATGTTAGGAAATTAAATGTAGGAATTGATTGAAAATGATACTTGAATTCTTTCCAAACTTACAACTACAAAATGGGTTCCTTATTAATGTAAACCTTAAATTTGGGCTCTATTTCCATTCAAAATTGCTTTCCAAATACATTATATGTTGAAATCTCGGAAACTATTAATTTCAAATTTCAAAAGTTTCGGATATTTTTATGAACCAATACATTTACAAGCATGATATCTTTTATTTTAAGTTTAAATGAGATTTCAATTGATTACCTGCTAATTTTCTTCATATTGACTTGTATATAGATTTCAAACCTTTTTAATAATCGATTTACACAAACATTATGTTATAATTTCCACGTAGGAAACAAATCTCTAAATATTATTAAAAGAGATACCTTATGACATTATCTAAAACAATCTGGATCGTTGATTGTGTTTTCTTTATAGGTTTTACACCCTTAGATCAATTTGTTTACGTCACCTTGATCAAACAAGAAGTCAATCCGTTATATTAGGAAATTAAATGTAGGAATTGAATGAAAATGATACTTGAATTCTTTCCAAACTTACAACTATAAAATTGGTTCCTTATTAATGTAAATCTTAAATTTAGGCTCTATTTCCATTCAAAATTGCTTTCCAAATACATTATATTTTGAAATGTCGGAAACTATTAATTTCAAATTTCAAAGGTTTCGGATATTTTTATGAACCAATACACTTTCAAGCATGATATCTTTTATTTTAAGTTCAAATGAGATTTCAATTGATTACCTGCTAATTTTCATCAGATTGACTTGTATATATATTTCAAACCTTTTTAATAATCGATTTACACAAACATTATGTCAAAATTTCCACGTATAAAACAAATCTCTAAATATTATTAAAAGAGAAACCTTATGACATCATCTAAAACAATCTGGATCGTTGATTGTGTATCTATGCTCTAACATAGAATTCATTTTTGCAAAATGTTCGGAATTTGTAATCAATAGAATACACAAACATAGCACATGCATTAATGATTTAATACATACTCATAGTGTTCTTGAATTCGTAATAAAAGCTCAGAGTCTTTCGATTTAGCTAACGCCTTCTGCTTATGCGTCGAGAGGATAATTGAAATGACAGCTTCGTCGAGCTTTGTAGAAATAGAACCAGAATGTGAGGCGCGTGTATTTGACGAAAGTGGTGTGTGATTGGGGAGGAGAATATTTGATTGTCAGAATGGGATTTGCTATTGTGCGCCTGAATCGAATGATGGTGTTATTTACGGATGCATCGTTACAGAAATGGCCCCTCATGTTTTTTCCTTTATTCCTATAATATTTAAATTACAAAAAATGGTCCTTCAATTCTTTTTTTTTTATTGACAAATCATGTGAATTTTTTGTTTTAAACTTTTAAGACCAAATTGCAAATTTGGGCCTTGTGGTTTATCTCCAAAATATTTTGGGATTGTACCGTCGGCCCCATATAAAAAATTTATTTTAGCTTTGGTCCTTGAAAGATTTGAAATATTTTATAGTGACTATTTTATCATTTATATATATATATATATATATATATATATATATATATATATATATATATATTATTCTTTTGAGTTATTTAACTTATTTTTAAATGAAAAATAAAATGAAAATTCCAAACCTACTCGCTCATTCCCAACGTCTATCTCTCTCTCTCTCTCTCTCTCTCTCTGTATATATATATATATATATATATATATATATATATATATATATATATATATATATATATATATATATATATATATACTAGTAGTGTAGCCGCGTGATGCGGCGGCGGCGATTTATTTAATTTCGTCTATTAGTTTCCTGCCGGCAATTAGTTCGCTTTGGTGGACATCAAATTTTTTTTGCAATTTGTGCATAACTTCCTTTCAGTGAATGTTATCATTTGTGTTAAAAAATAAAATTATGTTACTATTTTTGTTAAAATAAATTGTTTTTAGTTAAAAATTATAAAAACGTTGGTCTTTTGGTTAAAAAAAATAAATGTACGTTGTTTTGGTTAAAAATAATACTATGTTACTATTTAGGTTATATAGTACTATAAAAAATAAATAAAATAGGATGAATCATGGTCTTTCTTTCATCTTGCGAAATGGAGTTAACTTGTTTTTAAAGATTTAGATATCTCATTACTTTCTAAAATATCATGGATTTTACATAATTAACTTGTTTTAAACTTCCAATTTTGTCTTTTTATAGTTGCGGCCAGTTTTTACAATATATGATGAAGTAGTAGTCGTCATTATTCCAACATATTGTAAAATCAGTATACTTGAGCAATTTCATCTATATTAGAAGTGTGAATAGTTTTTTTTAGCATATAGTTACTTAAAAATTGTTAATTTATAAAACAATGCACCGACAACAAATAGTTTCATTCTAGATATTAGTTTTCTGTCACAAACATATTATATTCTTTTAAACAAATGAACTTTTTGTATATATATATTTTTTAATATTTACAAGTTTATGTTTAATATATTTAGAAAATTACAAAATATATTATAGTAAAAGGTTTAAATATATTAAATTTTATGTATATTAAAATCATTTGTTTTTAAATAACATTCTAAAAAAACTTATACTCCATAATAAAATAATAAAATGCAAACTTTATTATATCTTTATTTTTTAATACATCCAATCTAATAAATTTTCTTATGAGTTTAAAGGTGGATAAAAGTCCCAACCACCCTCAACCTCAAATCATATAATTATCTTACTTTCTTTGATAGTTTTTATCTATTTTTATATTCACATAAATATTTAAAATAAATTTTGAGTTTATAGATATTTTATTTTATTTTTTTTGCTTAACCGTTCCTTTTATAATAAAAAATGTATTTGCACATTTGTTTTTTCTTTATGGATCTTTTTTTAATAAATAAAAACAACAAAAATTAACGATGAACCAAAAGAAATGCCAAAACACATATTCATCTTTAAATAAAAATATAAGTCATTTTTTCTATGAAAATGAACAAAAACTAAAAATAAAATACGATTTGCAACAAAAAGAACAATTACAATATTAGATCAGATGGTAGCAAACGATGAACAAAAGAATACCAAAACCATGAACATAATTGTAGTTTCTTAATTGAAAATATCGTAGAAACACAAATATACACATGTGACTACAAAAAGTTAAAATATACGCTAAATCATTAAAAATACTCGTTCTACTTTGTTCAAATAATAAATAAAAAGAAACTCAAATCAACATACATAGCTTACAAAAACGCAAATGTAATATATATTGCAGTTTGAGATCTGAAATCATGAAACATAAAACCATTAGATTTCTAATCTAAAACATCAATCTTCCACGCATATCTATATTTATACGTAAACACATCTAATTACACAAATACACACAGATGTACAATATATATACAAAAACCATATATATCTTTTTTAGAGAAACAGATTGACAACATATGAACGGCAGCAAGTCGTGGTTGTGGTGGCTATTAGATAGCGATGTTTAACGAAGATGGCGTGTTTAGATATAAGGTTTTCGTAGAGAGAGAGAGAGAGAGAGAGAGAGGGAGAGAGAGAGAGAGGGTGAGGCGGTGGAATATCAGTTCACCGGTGATGAAGTAGTGTTGGATGCAGTGGTGTAATGGGGATGGGTGGTGGCGGTTGGGTTTTTGACAACTTGTATGAGGTGTGGAAGGACAGAGGTGCGATAGTGTGTTAAAGGCGCTAGTGTGTCGTGATGGCAGTTTGCGGATAGTGTGTTAAAGGCGCTAGTGTGTCGTGATGGCAGTTTGCGGATGTGATGAAGGTGGCACCGACGGAGATGACATGGCGGCTGGTAGAAGGAGGTAGGGTTTTTAGAGATAATGGTATGTAGGGAAAGATAGCGATAGTGTGAGAGGGAAAAGTTAACTGAGATTTTCAAATGAGAAAATTTAGGATGTGTGTGTGTTTTTATAATGTCAAAATAGTCATACAATGTTCCATTGTCTTTTACATCTTTTATTGTGATTGGCTAATACTTCATGACATGGATCACAACAAAATCAATCTATACCATCCAAGCATGAGTGGGTACAGCCTGTGCGTGTGAACATATGTATTTGAAAAGAATTTGAAATGGATCTGAAAACTTTTAAGCGCCCAATTGTCAATTAAAAGAGACTTGTACATCATGCTTCATAAATTGTCTTTAAGACAATTCTTTAAGATATGCTTTTTTCTCTTGTACAATAAACTTTATATTTTGTAATTAAGACTTTGATATGTATGCTTTATAAGATGGTATATATATATATATATATATATATATATATATATATCTAAATATTATTAAAAAAGAAACCTTATGATATTATTTAAAACAATATGGATCGTTGATTGTGTTTTCTTTATAGGTTTACACCCTTGGATCAATTTGCTTACGTCACCTTGATCAAACAAGAAGTCAATCCGTTATATTAGGAAATTAAATGCAGAAATTGAATGAAAATGATACTTGAATTCTTACCAAACTTACAACTACAAAATTGGTTCCTTAATAATGTAAACCTTAAATTTAGGATCTATTTCCATTCAAAATTGCTTTCCAAATATATTATATGTTGAAATCTCGGAAACTATTAATTTCAAATTTCAAAAGTTTCGGATATTTTTATGAACCAATACACTTTCAAGCATGATATCTTCTATTTTAAGTTTAAATGACATTTTTAATTGATTACCTGCTAATTTTCTTCATATTGACTTGTATATATATTTCAAACCTTTTTAATAATCGATTTACACAAACATTATGTTATAATTTCCACGTAGAAAACAAATCTCTAAATATTATTAAAAGAGATACCTTATGACATTATCTAAAACAATCTGGATCGTTGATTGTGTTTTCTTTATAGGTTTTACACCCTTAGATCAATTTGCTTACGTCACCTTGATCAAAAAAGAAGTCAACCTGTTATATTAGGAAATTAAATGTAAGAATTGAATGAAAATGATACTTGAATTCTTTCCAAACTTACAACTACAAAATTGGTTCCTTATTAATGTAAACCTTAAATTTAGGCTCTATTTCCAATCAAAATTACTTTCCAAATACATTATATTTTGAAATGTCGGAAACTATTAATTTAAAATTTCAAAAGTTTCAGATATTTTTATGAACCAATACACTTTCAAGCATGATATCTTTTATTTTAATTTCAAATGAGATTTCAATTGATTACCTGCTAATTTTCATCAGATTGACTTGTATATATATTTCAAACTTTTTTAATAATCGATTTACACAAACATTATGTCATAATTTCCACGTAGAAAACAAATCTCTAAATATTATTAAAAGAGAAACCTTATGACATCATCTAAAACAATCTGGATCGTTGATTGTGTATCTATGCTCTAACACAGAATTCATTTTTGCAAAATGTTCGGAATTTGTAATCAATAGAATACACAAACATAGCACATGCATTAATGATTTAATACATACTCACAGTGTTCTTGAATTCGTAATAAAAGCTCAGAGTCTCTCAATTTAGCTAACGCCTTCTGCTTATGCGTCGAGAGGATAATTGAAATGACAGCTTCGTAGAGCTTTGTAGCAATAGAACCAGAATGTGAGGCGCGTGTATTTGACGCAGGTGGCGAGTGATTGGGGAGGAGAATATTTGATTGTCAGAATGGGATTTGCTATTGTGCGCCTGAATCGAATCATGGTGTTATTTACGGATGCATCGTTACAGAAATGGCTATTTAAATTACAAAAAATGGTCCTTCAATTCTTTTTTTTATTGACAAATCAGGTGAAATTTTCTTTTTTAAACTTTTAAGACCAAATTGCAAATTTGGTCCTTGTGGTTTATCTCTAAAATATTTTGGGATTGTACCGTCGACCCCATATAAAAAATTTATTTTAGCTTTGGTCCTTGAATGATTTGAAATAAGTTATAGTGACTATTTTATCCTTTATATATATATATATATATATATATATATATATATATATATATATATATATATATTATTCTTTTGAGTTATTTACCTTATTTTTAAATGAAAAATAAAATGAAAATTGCAAACCCACTCGCTCATTCCCAACGTGTCTCTCTCTCTCTCTCTCTCTCTCTCTGTATATATATATATATATATATATATATATATTATTAAAAAAGAAACCTTACCTTATGACATCATCTAAAACAATCTGGATCGCAGATTCTGTTTTCTTTATAGGTTTTACACTCTTATATCAATTTGCATACGTCACCTTGATCAAAGAAGAAGTCAATCCGTTATATTAGGAAATTAAATGTAGGAATTGAATGAAAATGATAATTGAATTCATTCCAAACTTACAACTACAAAATTTGTTCCTTATTCCTGTAAACCTTAAATTTAGGCTCTATTTCAATTCAAAATTGCTTTCCAAATACATTATATGTTGAAATATCGGAAACTATTAATTTCAATTTTCAAAAGTTTCGGATATTTTTATGAACCAATACACTTTCAAGCATGATATCTTCTATTTTAAGTTCAAATGAGATTTCAATTGATTACCTGCTAATTTTCTTCATATTGACTTGTATATATATATTTCAAACCTTTTTAATAATCGATTTACACAAACATTATGTTATAATTTCCACGTAGGAAACAAATCTCTAAATATTATTAAAAGAGATACCTTATGACATTATCTAAAACAATTTGGATCGTTGATTGTGTTTTCTTTATAGGTTTTACACCCATAGATCAATTTGCTTACGTCACCTTGATCAAACAAGAAGTCAATCCGTTATATTAGGAAATTAAATGTAGGAATTGAATGAAAATGATACTTGAATTCTTTCCAAACTTACAACTACAAAATTGGTTCCTTATTAATGTAAACCTTAAATTTAGGCTCTATTTCCATTCAAAATTTCTTTCCAAATACATTTTATGTTGAAATCTCGGAAACTATTAATTTCAAATTTCAAAAGTTTCAAATATTTTTATGAACCAATACACTTTCAAGCAGGATATCTTTTATTTTATGTTCAAATGAGATTTCAATTGATTACCTGCTAATTTTCATCATATTGACTTGTATATATATTTCAAACCTTTTTAATAATCGATTTACACAAACATTATGTAATAATTTCCACGTAGAAAACAAATCTCTAAATATTATTAAAAGAGAAACCTTATGACATCACCTAAAACAATCTGGATCGTTGATTGTGTATCTAGGCTCTAACACAGAATTCATTTTTGCAAAATGTTCGGAATTTGTAATCAATAGAATACACAAACATAGCACATGCATTAATGATTTAATACATACTCACAGTGTTCTTGAATTCGTAATAAAAGCTCAGAGTCTCTCGATTTAGCTAACGCCTTCATCTTATGCGTCGAGAGGAAAATTGAAATAACAAATTCGTAGAGCTTTGTAGAAATAGAACCAGAATGTGAGGCCCGTGTATTTGACGCAGGTGGTGAGTGATTGGAGAGGAGAATATTTGATTGTCAGAATGGGGTTTGCTATTGTGCACCTGAATCGAATGATGGTGTTATTTACGGATGCATCGTTATAGAAATGGCCCCTCACGTTTTTTCCTTTATTCCTATAATATTTAAATTACAAAAAATGGTCCTTCAATTCGTTTTTTTATTGACAAATCATGTGAATTTTTCTGTTTTAAACTTTTAAGACCAAATTGCAAATTTGGTCCTTGTGGTTTATCTTCAAAATATTTTGGGATTGTACCGTCGGCCCCATATAAAAAATTTATTTTAGCTTTGGTCCTTGAAAGATTTGAAATAAGTTATAGTGACTATTTTATCCTTTATATATACATATATATATATATATATATATATATATATATATATATATATATATATATTATTCTCTTGTGTTTTCTTTATTGGTTTTACACCCTTGGATCAATTTGCTTACGTCACCTTGATCAAACAAGAAGTCAATCCGTTATATTAGGAAATTAAATGTAGGAATTGAATGAAAATGATACTTGAATTTTTTCCAAACTTACAACTACAAAATTGGTTCCTTATTAATGTAAACCTTAAATTTAGGCTCTATTTCCATTCAAAATTGCTTTTCAAATATATTATATATTGAAATCTCGGAAACTATTAATTTCAAATTTCAAAAGTTTCGGATATTTTTATGAACCAATACACTTTCAAGCATGATATCTTCTATTTTAAGTTTAAATGAGATTTCAATTGATTACCTACTAATTTTCTTCATATTGACTTGTATGTATATTTCAAACGTTTTTAATAATCGATTTACACAAACATTATGTTATAATTTCCACGTAGAAAACAAATCTTTAAATATTATTAAAAGAGATACCTTATGACATTATCTAAAACAATGTGGATCGTTGATTGTGTTTTCTTTATAGGTTTTACACCCTTAGATCAATTTGCTTATGTCACCTTGATCAAAAAAGAAGTCAACCCGTTATATTAGGAAATTAAATGTAGGAATTGAATGAAAATGATACCTGATTTCTTTCCAAACTTACAACTACAAAATTGGTTCCTTATTAACGTAAACCTTAAATTTAGGCTCTATTTCCATGCAAAATTGCTTTCCAAATACATTATATTTTGAAATGTCGGAAACTATTAATTTCAAATTTCAAAAGTTTCAGATATTTTTATGAACCAATACACTTTCAAGCATGATATCTTTTATTTTAAGTTCAAATGAGATTTCAATTGATTACCTGCTAATTTTCATCAAATTGACTTGTATATATATTTCAAACCTTTTTAATAATCGATTTACACAAACATTATGTCAAAATTTCCACGTAGAAAACAAATCTCTAAATATTATTAAAAGAGAAACCTTATGACATCACCTAAAACAATCTGGATCGTTGATTGTTTATATGCTCTAACACAGAATTCATTTTTGCAAAATGTTCGGAATTTGTAATCAATAGAATACACAAACATACCACATGCATTAATGATTTAATACATACTCACAGTTGTCTTGAATTCGTAATAATAGCTCAGAGTCTCTCGATTTAGCTAACGCCTTCTACTTATGCGTCGAGAGGATAATTGAAATGACAACTTCATAGAGCTTTGTAGAAATAGAACCAGAATGTGAGGCGCGTGTATTTGACGCAGGTGGCGAGTGATTGGGGAGGAGAATATTTGATTGTCAGAATTGGATTTGCTATTGTGCTCCTGAATCGAATGATGGTGTCATTTACGGATGCATCGTTACAGAAATGGCCCCTCACGTTTTTTCCTTTATTCCTATAATATTTAAATTACAAAAAATGGTCCTTCAATTCTTTTTTTTATTGACAAATCATGTGAATTTTTCTGTTTTAAACTTTTAAGACCAAATTGCAAATTTGGTCCTTGTGGTTTATCTTCAAAATATTTTGGGATTGTACCGTCGGCCCCATATAAAAAATTTATTTTAGCTTTGGTCCTTGAAAAATTTGAAATAAGTTATAGTGACTATTTTATCCTTTATATATATATATATATATATATATATATATATATATATATATATATATATATATATATATATATATATTATTCTTTTGAGTTATTTAACTTATTATTAAATGAAAAATAAAATGAAAATTCCAAACCTACTCGGTCATTCCCAACGTCTCTCTCTCTCTCTCTCTCTCTCTCTCTCTCTATATATATATATATATATATATATATATATATATATATATATATATATTATTAAAAAAGAAACCTTTTGACATCCTTTAAAACAATATGGATCGTTGATTGTGTTTTCTTTATAGGTTTTACACCCTTGGATCAATTTGCTTACGTCACCTTGATCAAACAAGAAGTCAATCCGTTATATTAGGAAATTAAATGTAGGAATTGAATGAAAATGATACTTGAATTCTTTCCAAACTTACAACTACAAAATTGGTTCCTTATTAATGTAAACCTTAAATTTAGACTCTATTTCCATTCAAAATTGCTTTTCAAATATATTATATGTTGAAATCTCGGAAACTATTAATTTCAAATTTCAAAAGTTTCGTATATTTTTATGAACCAATACACTTTGAAGCATGATATCTTCTATTTTAAGTTTAAATGAGATTTCAATTGATTACCTACTAATTTTCTTCATATTGACTTGTATGTATATTTCAAATGTTTTTAATAATCGATTTACACAAACATTATGTTATAATTTCCACGTAGAAAACAAATCTTTAAATTTATTAAAAGAGATACCTTATGACATTATCTAAAACAATGTGGATCGTTGATTGTGTTTTCTTTATAGGTTTTACACCCTTAGATCAATTTGCTTATGTCACCTTGATCAAAAAAGAAGTCAACCCGTTATATTAGGAAATTAAATGTAGGAATTGAATGAAAATGATACTTGAATTCTTTCCAAACTTACAACTACAAAATTGGTTCCTTATTAACGTAAACCTTAAATTTAGGCTCTATTTCCATGCAAAATTGCTTTCCAAATACATTATATTTTGAAATGTCGGAAACTATTAATTTCAAATTTCAAAAGTTTCAGATATTTTTATGAATCAATACACTTTCAAGCATGATATCTTTTATTTGAAGTTCAAATGAGATTTCAATTGATTACCTGCTAATTTTCATCAGATTGACTTGTATATATATTTCAAACCTTTTTAATAATCGATTTACACAAACATTATGTCAAAATTTCCACGTAGAAAACAAATCTCTAAATATTATTAAAAGAGAAACCTTATGACATCACCTAAAACAATCTGGATCGTTGATTGTGTATATGCTCTAACACAGAATTCATTTTTGCAAAATGTTCGGAATTTGTAATCAATAGAATACACAAACATACCACATGCATTAATGATTTAATACATACTCACAGTGTTCTTGAATTCGTAATAATAGCTCAGAGTCTCTCGATTTAGCTAACGCCTTCTACTTATGCGTCGAGAGGATAATTGAAATGACAACTTCGTAGAGCTTTGTAGAAATAGAACCAGAATGTGAGGCGCGTGTATTTGACGCAGGTGGCGAGTGATTGGGGAGGAGAATATTTGATTGTCAGAATGGGATTTGCTATTGTGCTCCTGAATCGAATGAGGGTGTCATTTACGGATGCATCGTTACAAAAATGGCCCCTCACGTTTTTTCCTTTATTCCTATAATATTTAAATTAAAAAATGGTCCTTCAATTCTTTTTTTTATTGACAAATCATGTGAATTTTTCTGTTTTAAACTTTTAAGAACAAATTGCAAATTTGGTCCTTGTGGTTTATCTTCAAAATATTTTGGGATTGTACCGTCGGCCCCATATAAAAAATTTATTTTTGCTTTGGTCCTTGAAAGATTTGAAATAAGTTATAGTGACTATTTTATCCTTTATATATGTATATATATATATATATATATATATATATTATTCTTTTGAGTTATTTAACTTATTTTTAAATGAAAAATAAAATGAAAATTCCAAACCTACTCGGTCATTCCCAACGTGTCTCTCTCTCTCTCTCTCTCTCTCTCTATATATATATATATATATATATATATATATATATATATATATTATTAAAAAAGAAACCTTATAACATCATTTAAAACAATATGGATCGTTGATTGTGTTTTCTTTATAGGTTTTACACCCTTGGATCAATTTGCTTACGTCACCTTGATCAAACAAGAAGTTAATACGTTATATTAGGAAATTAAATGTAGGAATTGAATGAAAATGATACTTGAATTCTTTCCAAACTTACAACTACAAAATTGGTTCCTTATTAATGTAAACCTTAAATTTAGGCTCTATTTCCATTCAAAATTGCTTTTCAAATATATTATATGTTGAAATCTCGGAAACTATTAATTTCAAATTTCAAAAGTTTCGGATATTTTTATGAACCAATACACTTTCAAGCATGATATCTTCTATTTTAAGTTTAAATGAGATTTCAATTGATTACCTACTAATTTTCTTCATATTGACTTGTATGTATATTTCAAACGTTTTTAATAATCGATTTACACAAACATTATGTTATAATTTCCACGTAGAAAACAAATCTTTAAATATTATTAAAAGAGATACCTTATGACATTATCTAAAACAATGTGGATCGTTGATTGTGTTTTCTTTATAGGTTTTACACCCTTAGATCAATTTGCTTATGTCACCTTGATCAAAAAAGAAGTCAACCAGTTATATTAGGAAATTAAATGTAGGAATTGAATGAAAATGATACTTGAATTCTTTCCAAACTTACAACTACAAAATTGGTTCCTTATTAACGTAAACCTTAAATTTAGGCTCTATTTCCATGCAAAATTGCTTTCCAAATACATTATATTTTGAAATGTCGGAAACTATTAATTTCAAATTTCAAAAGTTTCAGATATTTTTATGAATCAATACACTTTCAAGCATGATATCTTTTATTTGAAGTTCAAATGAGATTTCAATTGATTACCTGCTAATTTTCATCACATTGACTTGTATATATATTTCAAACCTTTTTAATAATCGATTTACACAAACATTATGTCAAAATTTCCACGTAGAAAACAAATCTCTAAATATTATTAAAAGAGAAACCTTATGACATCACCTAAAACAATCTGGATCGTTGATTGTGTATATGCTCTAACACAGAATTCATTTTTGCAAAATGTTCGGAATTTGTAATCAATAGAATACACAAACATACCACATGCATTAATGATTTAATACATACTCACAGTGTTCTTGAATTCGTAATAATAGCTCAGAGTCTCTCGATTTAGCTAACGCCTTCTACTTATGCGTCGAGAGGATAATTGAAATGACAACTTCGTAGAGCTTTGTAGAAATAGAACCAGAATGTGAGGCGCGTGTATTTGACGCAGGTGGCGAGTGATTGGGGAGGAGAATATTTGATTGTCAGAATGGGATTTGCTATTGTGCTCCTGAATCGAATGATGGTGTCATTTACGGATGCATCGTTACAGAAATGGCCCCTCACAATTTTTCCTTTATTCCTATAATATTTAAATTACAAAAAATGGTCCTTCAATTCTTTTTTTTATTGACAAATCATGTGAATTCTTCTGTTTTAATCTTTTAAGAACAAATTTCAAATTTGGTCCTTGTGGTTTATCTTCAAAATATTTTGGGATTGTACCGTCGGCCCCATATAAAAAATTTATTTTAGCTTTGGTCCTTGAAAGATTTGAAATAAGTTATAGTGACTATTTTATCCTTATATATATATATATATATATATATATATATATATATATATATATATATATATATATATATATATATTATTCTTTTGAGTTATTTAACTTATTTTTAAATGAAAAATAAAATGAAAATTCCAAACCTACTCGGTCATTCCCAACGTGTCTCTCTCTCTCTCTCTCTATATATATATATATATATATATATATATATATATATATATATATATATTATTAAAAAAGAAACCTTATGACATCATTTAAAACAATATGGATCGTTGATTGTGTTTTCTTTATAGGTTTTACACCCTTGGATCAATTTGCTTACGTCACCTTGATCAAACAAGAAGTCAATACGTTATATTAGGAAATTAAATGTAGGAATTGAATGAAAATGATACTTGAATTCTTTCCAAACTTACAACTACAAAATTGGTTCCTTATTAATGTAAACCTTAAATTTAGGCTCTATTTCCATTCAAAATTGCTTTTCAAATATATTATATGTTGAAATCTCGGAAACTATTAATTTCAAATTTCAAAAGTTTCGGATATTTTTATGAACCAATACACTTTCAAGCATGATATCTTCTATTTTAAGTTTAAATGAGATTTCAATTCATTACCTGCTAATTTTCTACATATTGACTTGTATATATATTTGAAACCTTTTTAATAATCGATTTACATAAACATTATGTTATAATTTCCACGTAGAAAACAAATCTCTAAATATTATTAAAAGAGATACCTTATGACATTATCTAAAACAATCTGGATCGTTGATTGTGTTTTCTTTATAGGTTTTATAACCTTAGATCAATTTGCTTACGTCACCTTGATCAAAAAAGAAGTCAACCCGTTATATTAGGAAATTAAATGTAGGAATTGAATGAAAATGATACTTGAATTCGTTCCAAACTTACAACTACAAAATTGGTTCCTTATTAACGTAAACCTTAAATTTAGGCTCTATTTCCATTCAAAATTGCTTTCCAAATACATTATATTTTGAAATGTTGGAAACTATTAATTTCAAATATCAAAAGTTTCAGATATTTTTATGAACCAATACACTTTCAAGCATGATATCTTTTATTTTAAGTTCAAATGAAATTTCAATTGATTACCTGCTAATTTTCATCAGATTGACTTGTATATATATTTCAAACCTTTTTAATAATCGATTTACACAAACATTATGTTATAATTTCCACGTAGAAAACAAATCTCTAAATATTATTACTCATGACATTATCTAAAACAATCTGGATCGTTGATTGTGTTTTCTTTATAGGTTTTACACCCTTAGATTAATTTGCTTACGTCACCTTGATCAAACAAGAAGTCAATCCGTTATATTAGGAAATTAAATGTAGGAATTGAATGAAAATGATACTTGAATTCTTTCCAAACTTACAACTACAAAATTGGTTCCTTATTAATGTAAACCTTAAATTTAGGCTCTATTTCCATTCAAAACTGCTTTCCAAATACATTATATGTTGAATTCTTGAAAACTATTAATTTCAAGTTTCAAAAGTTTCGGATATTTTTATGACCCAATACACTTTCAAGCATGATATCTTCTATTTTAAGTTTAAATGAGATTTCAATTGATTACCTGCTAATTTTCTTCATATTGACTTGTATATATATATTTCAAACCTTTTTAATAATCGATTTATACAAACATTATGTTATAATTTCCACGTAGAAAACAAATCTCTAAATATTATTAAAAGAGATACCTGATGACATTATCAAAAACAATCTGGATCGTTGATTGTGTTTTCTTTATAGGTTTTACAACCTTAGATCAATTTTCTTACGTCACCTTGATCAAAAAAGTAGTCAACCCGTTATATTAGGAAATTAAATGTAGAAATTGAATGAAAATGATACTTGAATTCTTTCCAAACTTACAACTACAAAATTGGTTCCTTTTTAACGTAAACCTTAAATTTAGGCTCTATTTGCATTCAAAATTGCTTTCCAAATACATTATATTTTGAAATGTTGGAAACTATTAATTTCAAATATCAAAAGTTTCAGATATTTCTATGAACCAATAGACTTTCAAGCAGGATATCTTTTATTTTAAGTTCAAATGAGATTTCAATTGATTACCTGCTAATTTCATCATATTGACTTGTATATATATTTCAAACCTTTTCAATAATCGATTTACACAAACATTATGTCATAATTTCCATGTAGAAAACAAATCTCTAAATATTATTAAAAGAGAAACCTTATGACATCATCTAAAACAATCTGGATCGTTGATTGTGTATCTATGCTCTAACACAGAATTCATTTTTGCAAAATGTTCGGAATTTGTAATCAATAGAATACACAAACATAGCACATGCATTAATGATTTAATACATACTCACAGTGTTCTTGAATTCGTAATAAAAGCTCAGAGTCTCTCGATTTAGCTAACGCCTTCAGCTTATGCGTCGAGAGGATAATTGAAATAACAAATTCGTAGAGCTTTGTAGAAATAGAACCAGAATGTGAGGCGCGTGTATTTGACGCAGGTGGTGAGTGATTAGGGAGGAGAATATTTGATTGTCAGAATGGGGTTTGCTATTGTGCGCCTGAATCGAATGATGGTGTTATTTACGGATGCATCGTTACAGAAATGGCCCCTCACGTTTTTTCCTTTATTCCTATAATATTTAAATTACAAAAATGGTCCTTCAATTCTTTTTTTTATTTCCGAATCATGTGAATTTTTCTGTTTTAAACTTTTAAGACCAAATTGCAAATTTGATGCTTGTGGTTTATCTCCAAAATATTTTGGGATTGTACCGTCGGCCCCATATAAAAAATTTATTTTAGCTTTGGTCCTTGAAAGATTTGAAATAAGTTATAGTGACTATTTTATCCTTTATATATATACATATATATATATATATATATATATATATATATATATATATATATATATGTATATATTATTCTTTTGAGTTATTTAACTTATTTTTAAATGAAAAATAAAATGAAAATTCCAAACCCACTCGCTCATTCCCAACGTGTCTCTCTCTCTCTCTCTCTCTCTATATATATATATATATATATATATATATATATAAATATTATTAAAAAAGAAACCTTATGACATCATTTAAAACATTATGGATCGTTGATTGTGTTTTCTTTATAGGTTTTACACCCTTGAATCAATTTGCTTACGTCACCTTGATCAAACAAGAAGTCAATCCGTTATATTAGGAAATTAAATGTAGGAATTGAATGAAAATAATACTTGAATTCTTTCCAAACTTACGACTACAAAATTGGTTCCTTATTAATGTAAACCTTAAATTTAGGCTCTATTTTCATTCAAAATTGCTTTTCAAATATATTATATGTTGAAATCTCGGAAACTATTAATTTCAAATTTCAAAAGTTTCGGATATTTTTATGAACCAATACACTTTCAAGCATGATATCTTGTATTTTAAGTTTAAATGAGATTTCAATTGATTACCTGCTATTTTTCTTCATATTGACTTGTATATATATTTCAAACCTTTTTAATAATCGATTTACACAAACATTATGTTATAATTTCAACATAGAAAACAAATCTCTAAATATTATTAAAAGAGATACCTTATGACATCACCTAAAACAATCTGGATCGTTGATTGTGTATCTATGCTCTAACACAGAATTCATTTTTGCAAAATGTTCGGAATTTGTAATCAATAGATACACAAAAATAACACATGCATTAATGATTTAATACATACTCACAGTGTTCTTGAATTCGTAATTAAAGCTCAGAGTCTCTCGATTTAGCTAACGCCTTCTGCTTCTGCATCGAGAGAATAATTGAAATGACAGCTTCGTAGAGCTTTGTAGAAATAGAACTAGAATGTGAGGCGCGTGTATTTGACGCAGGTGGCGAGTGATTGGGGAGGAGAATATTTGATTGTCAGAATGGGATTTGCTATTGTGCTCCTGAATCGAATGATGGTGTTATTTACGGATGCATCGTTACAGAAATGGCCCCTCACGTTTTTTCCTTTATTCCTATAATATTTAAATTACAAAAAATGGTCCTTCAATTCTTTTTTTTATTGACAAATCATGTGAATTTTTCTTTTTTAAACTTTTAAGACCAAATTGCAAATTTGGTCCTTGTGGTTTATTTCCAAAATATTTTGGGATTGTACCGTCGGCCCCATATAAAAAATTTATTTTAGCTTTGGTCCATGAAAGATTTGAAATAAATTATAGTGACTATTTTATCCTTTATATATATATATATATATATATATATATATATATATATATATATATATATATATATATATATATATATATATATATATTATTCTTTTGAGTTATTTAACTTATTTTTAAATGAAAAATAAAATGAAAATTCCAAACCCACTCGCTCATTCCCAACGTCTCTCTCTCTCTCTCTCTGTATATATATATATATATATATATATATATATATATATATATATATATATATATAGATCTAAATATTATTAAAAAAGAAACTTTATAACATCATCTAAAACAATCTGGATCGTTGATTGTATTTTCTTTATAGGTTTTACACCCTTAGATCAATTTGCTTACGTCACCTTGATCAAACAAGAAGTCAATCCGTTATATTAGGAAATTAAATGTAGGAATTGAATGAAAATGATACTTGAATTCTTTCTAAATTTATAACTACAAAATTGGTTCCTTATTAATGTAAACCTTAAATTTAGTCTCTATTTCCATTCAAAATTGCTTTCCAAATAGATTATATGTTGAAATCTCGGAAACTATTAATTTCAAATTTCAAAAGTTACAGATATTTTTATTAACCAATACACTTTCAAGCATGATATCTTCTATTTTAAGTTTAAATGAGATTTCAATTGATTACCAGCTAATTTTCTTCATATTGACTTGTATATATATTTCAAACCTTTTTAATAATCGATTTACACAAACATTATGTTATAATTTCCACGTAGAAAACAAATCTCTAAATATTATTAAAAGAGATACCTTATGACATTATCTAAAACAATCTGGATCGTTGATTTTGTTTTCTTTATAGGTTTTACACCCTTAGATCAATTTGCTTACGTCACCTTGATCAAAAAAGAAGTCAACCCGTTATATTAGGAAATTAAATGTAGGAATTGAATGAAAATGATACTTGAATTCTTTCCAAACTTACAACTACAAAATTGGTTCCTTATTAATGTAAACCTTAAATTTAGGCTCTATTTCCATTCAAAATTGCTTTCCAAATACATTTTATGTTGAAATCTCGGAAACTATTAATTTCAAATTTCAAAAGTTTCAAATATTTTTATGAACCAATACACTTTCAAGCATGATATCTTTTATTTTATGTTCAAATGAGATTTCAATTGATTACCTGCTAATTTTCATCATATTGACTTGTATATATATTTCGAATTTTTTAATAATCGATTTACACAAACATTATGTAATAATTTCCACGTAGAAAACAAACCTCTAAATATTATTAAAAGAGAAACCTTATGACATCACCTAAAACAATCTGGATCGTTGATTGTGTATCTATGCTCTAACACAGAATTCATTTTTGCAAAATGTTCGGAATTTGTAATCAATAGAATACACAGACATAGCACATGCATTAATGATTTAATACATACTCACAGTGTTCTTGAATTCGTAATAAAAGCTCAAAGTCTCTCGATTTAGCTAACGCCTTCTGCTTCTGCGTCGAGCGGATAATTGAAATGACAGCTTCGTAGAGCTTTGTAGAAATAGAACCAGAATGTGAGGCGCGTGTATTTGTCGAAGGTGGTGTGTGATTAGGGAGGAGAATATTTGATTGTCGAAATGAGATTTGCTATTGTGCGCTTGAATCGAATGATGGTGTTATTTACGGATGCATCGTTACAGAAATGGCCCCTCACGATTTTTTCTTTATTCCTATAATATTTAAATTACAAAAAATGGTCCTTCAATTCTTTTTTTTATTTACAAATCATGTGAATTTTTCTGTTTTAAACTTTTAAGACCAAATTGCAAATTTGGTGCTTGTGGTTTATCTCCAAAATATTTTGGGATTGTACCGTCGGCCCCATATAAAAAATTTATTTTAGCTTTGGTCCTTGAAAGATTTGAAATAAGTTATAGTGAATATTTTATCATTTATATATATATATATATATATATATATATATATATATATATATATATATATATATATATATATTATTCTTTTGAGTTATTTAACTTATTTTTAAATGAAAAATAAAATGAAAATTCCAAACCCACTCGCTCATTCCCAACGTCTCTCTCTCTCTCTCTCTCTATATATATATATATATATATATATATATATATATATATATATATATATATATCTAAATATACATATATATATATATATATATATATATATATATATATATATATATATATATATATATATATATATCTAAATATTATTAAAAAAGAAACCTTATGACATCATTTAAAACATTATGGATTGTTGATTGTGTTTTCTTTATCGGTTTTACACCCTTGGATCAATTTGCTTACGTCACCTTGATCAAACAAGATGTCAATCCGTTATATTAGGAAATTAAATATAGGAATTGAATGAAAATAATACTTGAATTCTTTCCAAACTTACCACTACAAAATTGGTTCCTTATTAATGTAAACCTTAAATTTAGGCTCTATTTCTATTCAAAATTGCTTTTCAAATATATTATATGTTGAAATCTCGGAAACTATTAATTTCAAATTTCAAAAGTTTCGGATAATTTTATGAACCAATACACTTTCAAGCATGATATCTTCTATTTTAAGTTTAAATGAGATTTCAATTGATTACCTGCTAATTTTCTTCATATTGACTTGTATATATATTTCAAACCCTTTTAATAATCGATTTACACAAACATTATGTTATAATTTCCACGTAGAAAACAAATCTCTAAATATTATTAAAAGAGATACCTTATGACATCACCTAAAACAATCTGGATCGTTGATTGTGTATCTATGCTCTAACACAGAATTCATTTTTGCAAAATGTTCGGAATTTGTAATCAATAGAATACACAAAAATAACACATGCATTAATGATTTAATACATACTCACAGTGTTCTTGAATTCGTAATAAAAGCTCAAAGTCTCTCGATTTAGCTAACGCCTTCTGCTTCTGCGTCGAGCGGATAATTGAAATGACAGCTTCGTAGAGCTTTGTAGAAATAGAACCAGAATGTGAGGCGCGTGTATTTGACGCAGGTGGCGAGTGATTGGGGAGGAGAATATTTGATTGTCAGAATGGGATTTGCTATTGTGCTCCTGAATCGAATGATGGTGTTATTTACGGATGCATCGTTACAGAAATGGCCCCTCACGTTTTTTCCTTTATTCCTATAATATTTAAATTACAAAAAATGGTCCTTCAATTCTTTTTTTATTGACAAATCATGTGAATTTTTCTTTTTTAAACTTTTAAGACCAAATTGCAAATTTGGTCCTTGTGGTTTATTTCCAAAATATTTTGGGATTGTACCGTCGGCCCCATATAAAAAATTTATTTTTGCTTTGGTCCATTAAAGATTTGAAATAAATTATAGTGACTATTTTATCTTTTATATATATATATATATATATATATATATATATATATATATATATATATATATATAAATTATTCTTTTGAGTTATTTAACTTATTTTTAAATGAAAAATAAAATGAAAATTCCAAACCCACTTGCTCATTCCCAACGTCTCTCTCTCTCTCTCTATATGTATATATATATATATATATCTATATATATATATATATATATATATATATATATATCTAAATATTATTAGAAAAGAAACCTTATGACATCATTTAAAACATTATGGATCGTTGATTGTGTTTTCTTTATAGGTTTTACACTCTTGAATCAATTTGCTTACGTCACCTTGATCAAACAAGAAGTCAATCCGTTATATTAGGAAATTAAATGTAGGAATTGAATGAAAATAATACTTGAATTATTTCCAAACTTACGACTACAAAATTGGTTCCTTATTAATGTAAACCTTAAATTTAGGTTCTATTTCCATTCAAAATTGCTTTTCAAATATATTATATGTTGAAATCTCGGAAACTATTAATTTCAAATTTCAAAAGTTTCGGATATTTTTATGAACCAATACACTTTCAAACATGATATCTTCTATTTTAAGTTTAAATGAGATTTCAATTGATTACCTGCTAATTTTCTTCATATTGACTTGTATATATATTTCAAACCTTTTTAATAATCGATTTACACAAACATTATGTTATAATTTCCACGTAGAAAACAAATCTCTAAATATTATTAAAAGAGATACCTTATGACATCACCTAAAACAATCTGGATCGTTGATTGTGTATCTATGCTCTAACACAGAATTCATTTTTGCAAAATGTTCGGAATTTGTAATCAATAGAATACACAAAAATAACACATGCATTAATGATTTAATACATACTCACAGTGTTCTTGAATTCGTAATAAAAGCTCAGAGTCTCTCGATTTAGCTAACGCCTTCTGCTTCTGCGTCGAGCGGATAATTGAAATGACAGCTTCGTAGAGCTTTGTAGAAATAGAACCAGAATGTGAGGCGCGTGTATTTGACGCAGGTGGCGAGTGATTGGGGAGGAGAATATTTGATTGTCAGAATGGGATTTGCTATTGTGCTCCTGAATCGAATGATGGTGTTATTTACGGATGCATCGTTACAGAAATGGCCCCTCACGTTTTTTCCTTTATTCCTATAATATTTAAATTACAAAAAATGGTCCTTCAATTCTTTTTTTATTGACAAATCATGTGAATTTTTCTTTTTTAAACTTTTAAGACCAAATTGCAAATTTGGTCCTTGTGGTTTATTTCCAAAATATTTTGGGATTGTACCGTCGGCCCCATATAAAAAATTTATTTTTGCTTTGGTCCATGAAAGATTTGAAATAAATTATAGTGACTATTTTATCTTTTATATATATATATATATATATATATATATATATATATATATATATATATATAAATTATTCTTTTGAGTTATTTAACTTATTTTTAAATGAAAAATAAAATGAAAATTCCAAACCCACTTGCTCATTCCCAACGTGTCTCTCTCTCTCTCTCTATATATATGTATATATATATATATATATATATATATATATATATATATATATCTAAATATTATTAGAAAAGAAACCTTATGACATCATTTAAAACATTATGGATCGTTGATTGTGTTTTCTTTATAGGTTTTACACTCTTGAATCAATTTGCTTACGTCACCTTGATCAAACAAGAAGTCAATCCATTATATTAGGAAATTAAATGTAGGAATTGAATGAAAATAATACTTGAATTATTTCCAAACTTACGACTACAAAATTGGTTCCTTATTAATGTAAACCTTAAATTTAGGCTCTATTTCCATTCAAAATTGCTTTTCAAATATATTATATGTTGAAATCTCGGAAACTATTAATTTCAAATTTCAAAAGTTTCGGATATTTTTATGAACCAATACACTTTCAAGCATGATATCTTCTATTTTAAGTTTAAATGAGATTTCAATTGATTACCTGCTAATTTTCTTCATATTGACTTGTATATATATTTCAAACCTTTTTAATAATCGATTTACACAAACATTATGTTATAATTTCCACATAGAAAACAAATCTCTAAATATTATTAAAAGAGATACCTTATGACATCACCTAAAACAATCTGGATCGTTGATTGTGTATCTATGCTCTAACACAGAATTCATTTTTGCAAAATGTTCGGAATTTGTAATCAATAGAATACACAAAAATAACACATGCATTAATGATTTAATACATACTCACAGTGTTCTTGAATTCGTAATAAAAGCTCAGAGTCTCTCGATTTAGCTAACGCCTTCTGCTTCTGCGTCGAGCGGATAATTGAAATGACAGCTTCGTAGAGCTTTGTAGCAATAGAACCAGAATGTGAGGCGCGTGTATTTGACGCAGGTGGCGAGTGATTGGGGAGGAGAATATTTGATTGTCAGAATGGGATTTGCTATTGTGCTCCTGAATCGAATGATGGTGTTATTTACGGATGCATCGTTACAGAAATGGCCCCTCACGTTTTTTCCTTTATTCCTATAATATTTAAATTACAAAAAATGGTCCTTCAATTCTTTTTTTTTATTGACAAATCATGTGAATTTTTCTTTTTTAAACTTTTAAGACCAAATTGCAAATTTGGTCCTTGTGGTTTATTTCCAAAATATTTTGGGATTGTACCGTCGGCCCCATATAAAAAATTTATTTTAGCTTTGGTCCATGAAAGATTTGAAATAAATTATAGTGACTATTTTATCCTTTATATATATATATATATATATATATATATATATATATATATATATATATATATATATATATATATATATATATATATATATTATTCTTTTGAGTTATTTAACTTATTTTTAAATGAAATATAAAATGAAAATTCCAAACCCACTCGCTCATTCCCAACGTGTCTCTCTCTCTCTCTCTCTCTCTCTCTCTCTCTATATATATATATATATATATATATATATATATATATATATATATATATATATATATATATATATATCTAAATATTATTAAAAAAGAAACCTTATGACATCATTTAAAACATTATGGATCGTTGATTGTGTTTTCTTTATAGGTTTTACACTGTTGAATCAATTTGCTTACGTCACCTTGATCAAACAAGAAGTCAATCCGTTATATTAGGAAATTAAATGTAGGAATTGAATGAAAATAATACTTGAATTCTTTCCAAACTTACGACTACAAAATTGGTTCCTTATTAATGTAAACCTTAAATTTAGGCTCTATTTCCATTCAAAATTGCTTTTCAAATATATTATATGTTGAAATCTCGGAAACTATTAATTTCAAATTTCAAAAGTTTCGGATATTTTTATGAACCAATACACTTTCAAGCATGATATCTTCTATTTTAAGTTTAAATGGGATTTCAATTGATTACCTGCTAATTTTCTTCATATTGACTTGTATATATATATTTCAAACCTTTTTAATAATCGATTTACACAAACATTATGTTATAATTTCCACGTAGAAAACAAATCTGTAAATATTATTAAAAGAGATACCTTATGACATCACCTAAAACAATCTGGATCGTTGATTGTGTATCTATGCTCTAACACAGAATTCATTTTTGCAAAATGTTCGGAATTTGTAATCAATAGAATACACAAAAATAACACATGCATTAATGATTTAATACATACTCACAGTGTTCTTGAATTCGTAATAAAAGGTCAGAGTCTCTCGATTTAGCTAACGCCTTCTGCTTCTGCGTCGAGTGGATAATTGAAATGACAGCTTCGTAGAGCTTTGTAGAAATAGAACCAGAATGTGAGGCGCGTGTATTTGACGCAGGGGGCGAGTGATTGGGGAGGAGAATATTTGATTGTCAGAATAGGATTTGCTATTGTGCTCCTGAATCGAATGATGGTGTTATTTACGGATGCATCGTTACAGAAATGGCCCCTCACGTTTTTTCCTTTATTCCTATAATATTTAAATTACAAAAAATGGTCCTTCAATTCTTTTTTTTTATTGACAAATCATGTGAATTTTTCTTTTTTAAACTTTTAAGACCAAATTGCAAATTTGGTCCTTGTGGTTTATTTCCAAAATATTTTGGGATTGTACCGTCGGCCCCATATAAAAAAATTATTTTAGCTTTGGTCCATGAAAGATTTGAAATAAATTATAGTGACTATTTTATCCTTTATATATATATATATATATATATATATATATATATATATATATATATATATATATATATAAATTATTCTTTTGAGTTATTTAACTTATTTTTAAATGAAAAATAAAATGAAAATTCCAAACCCACTCGCTCATTCCCAACGTGTCTCTCTCTCTCTCTCTCTCTCTCTCTCTATATATATATATATATATATATATATATATATATATATATATATATATATATCTAAATATTATTAAAAAAGAAACCTTATGACATCATTTAAAACATTATGGATCGTTGATTGTGTTTTCTTTATAGGTTTTACACTCTTGAATCAATTTGCTTACGTCAGCTTGATAAAACAAGAAGTCAATCCGTTATATTAGGAAATTAAATGTAGGAATTGAATGAAAATAATACTTGAATTCTTTCCAAACTTACGACTACAAAATTGGTTCCTTATTAATGTAAACCTTAAATTTAGGCTCTATTTCCATTCAAAATTGCTTTTCAAATATATTATATGTTGAAATCTCGGAAACTATTAATTTCAAATTTCAAAAGTGTCGGATATTTTTATGAACCAATACACTTTCAAGCATGATATCTTCTATTTTAAGTTTAAATGAGATTTCAATTGATTACCTGCTAATTTTCTTCATATCGACTTGTATATATATTTCAAACCTTTTTAATAATCGATTTACACAAACATTATGTTATAATTTCCACATAGAAAACAAATCTCTAAATATTATTAAAAGAGATACCTTATGACATCACCTAAAACAATCTGGATCGTTGATTGTGTATCTATGCTCTAACACAGAATTCATTTTTGCAAAATGTTCGGAATTTGTAATCAATAGAATACACAAAAATAACACATGCATTAATGATTTAATACATACTCACAGTGTTCTTGAATTCGTAATAAAAGCTCAGAGTCTCTCGATTTAGCTAACGCCTTCTGCTTCTGCGTCGAGCGGATAATTGAAATGACAGCTTCGTAGAGCTTTGTAGCAATAGAACCAGAATGTGAGGCGCGTGTATTTGACGCAGGTGGCGAGTGATTGGGGAGGAGAATATTTGATTGTCAGAATGGGATTTGCTATTGTGCTCCTGAATCGAATGATGGTGTTATTTACGGATGCATCGTTACAGAAATGGCCCCTCACGTTTTTTCCTTTATTCCTATAATATTTAAATTACAAAAAATGGTCCTTCAATTCTTTTTTTTTATTGACAAATCATGTGAATTTTTCTTTTTTAAACTTTTAAGACCAAATTGCAAATTTGGTCCTTGTGGTTTATTTCCAAAATATTTTGGGATTGTACCGTCGGCCCCATATAAAAAATTTATTTTAACTTTTGTCCATGAAAGATTTGAAATAAATTATAGTGACTATTTTATCCTTTATATATATATATATATATATATATATATATATATATATATATATATATATATATATAATTCTTTTGAGTTATTTAACTTATTTTTAAATGAAATATAAAATGAAAATTCCAAACCCACTCGCTCATTCCCAACGTGTCTCTCTCTCTCTCTCTCTCTCTCTCTCTATATATATATATATATATATATATATATATATATATATATATATATATATATATCTAAATATTATTAAAAAAGAAACCTTATGACATCATTTAAAACATTATGGATCGTTGATTGTGTTTTCTTTATAGGTTTTACACTCTTGAATCAATTTGCTTACGTCACCTTGATCAAACAAGAAGTCAATCCGTTATATTAGGAAATTAAATGTAGGAATTGAATGAAAATAATACTTGAATTCTTTCCAAACTTACGACTACAAAATTGGTTCCGTATTAATGTAAACCTTAAATTTAGGCTCTATTTCCATTTAAAATTGCTTTTCAAATATATTATATGTTGAAATCTCGGAAACTATTAATTTCAAATTTCAAAAGTTTCGGATATTTTTATGAACCAATACACTTTCAAGCATGATATCTTCTATTTTAAGTTTAAATGGGATTTCAATTGATTACCTGCTAATTTTCTTCATATTGACTTGTATATATATATTTCAAACCTTTTTAATAATCGATTTACACAAACATTATGTTATAATTTCCACGTAGAAAACAAATCTCTAAATATTATTAAAAGAGATACCTTATGACATCACCTAAAACAATCTGGATCGTTGATTGTGTATCTATGCTCTAACACAGAATTCATTTTTGCAAAATGTTCGGAATTTGTAATCAATAGAACACACAAAAATAACACATGCATTAATGATTTAATACATACTCACAGTGTTCTTGAATTCGTAATAAAAGGTCAGAGTCTCTCGATTTAGCTAACGCCTTCTGCTTCTGCGTCGAGTGGATAATTGAAATGACAGCTTCGTAGAGCTTTGTAGAAATAGAACCAGAATGTGAGGCGCGTGTATTTGACGCAGGTGGCGAGTGATTGGGGAGGAGAATATTTGATTGTCAGAATGGGATTTGCTATTGTGCTCCTGAATCGAATGATGGTGTTATTTACGGATGCATCGTTACAGAAATGGCCCCTCACGTTTTTTCCTTTATTCCTATAATATTTAAATTACAAAAAATGGTCCTTCAATTCTTTTTTTTATTGACAAATCATGTGAATTTTTCTTTTTTAAACTTTTAAGACCAAATTGCAAATTTGGTCCTTGTGGTTTATTTCCAAAATATTTTGGGATTGTACCGTCGGCCCCATATAAAAAAATTATTTTAGCTTTGGTCCATGAAAGATTTGAAATAAATTATAGTGACTATTTTATCCTTATATATATATATATATATATATATATATATATATATATATATATATATATATATATATATATATATATATATATATATATATATATATATAAATTATTCTTTTGAGTTATTTAACTTATTTTTAAATGAAAAATAAAATGAAAATTCCAAACCCACTCGCTCATTCCCAACGTGTCTCTCTCTCTCTCTCTCTCTATATATATATATATATATATATATATATATATATATATATATATATATATATATATATATATATCTAAATATTATTAAAAAAGAAAACTTATGACATCATTTAAAACATTATGGATCGTTGATATTGTTTTCTTTATAGGTTTTACACTCTTGAATCAATTTGCTTACGTCACCTTGATCAAACAAGAAGTCAATCCGTTATATTAGGAAATTAAATGTAGGAATTGAATGAAAATAATACTTGAATTCTTTCCAAACTTACGACTACAAAATTGGTTCCTTATTAATGTAAACCTTAAATTTAGGCTCTATTTCCATTCAAAATTGCTTTTCAAATATATATGTTGAAATCTTGGAATCTATTAATTTCAAATTTCAAAAGTTTCGGATATTTTTATGAACCAATACACTTTCAAGCATGATATCTTCTATTTTAAGTTTAAATGAGATTTCAATTGATTACCTGCTAATTTTCTTCATATTGACTTGTATATATATTTCAAACCTTTTTAATAATCGATTTACACAAACATTATGTTATAATTTCCACGTAGAAAACAAATCTCTAAATATTATTAAAAGAGATACCTTATGACATCACCTAAAACAATCTGGATCGTTGATTGTGTATCTATGCTCTAACACAGATTTCATTTTTGCAAAATGTTCGGAATTTGTAATCAATAGAATACACAAAAATAACACATGCATTAATGATTTAATACATACTCACAGTTTTCTTGAATTCGTAATAAAAGCTCAGAGTCTCTCGATTTAGCTAACGCCTTCTACTTCTGCGTCGAGCGGATAATTGAAATGACAGCTTCGTAGAGCTTTGTAGAAATAGAACCAGAATGTGAGGCGCGTGTATTTGACGCAGGTGGCGAGTGATTGGGGAGGAGAATATTTGATTGTCAGAATGGGATATGCTATTGTGCTCCTGAATCGAATGATGGTGTTATTTACGGATGCATCGTTACAGAAATGGCCCCTCACGTTTTTTCCGTTATTCCTATAATATTTAAATTACAAAAAATGGTCCTTCAATTCTTTTTTTTATTGACAAATCATGTGAATTTTTCTATTTTAAACTTTTAAGACCAAATTGCAAATTTGGTCCTTGTGGTTTATTTCCAAAATATTTTTGGATTGTACCGTCGGCCCCATATAAAAAATTTATTTTAGCTTTGGTCCATGAAAGATTTGAAATAAATTATAGTGACTATTTTATCCTTTATATATATATATATATATATATATATATATATATATATATATATATATATATATATTATTCTTTTGAGTTATTTAACTTATTTTTAAATGAAAAATAAAATGAAAATTCCAAACCCACTCGCTCATTCCCAACGTCTCTCTCTCTCTCTCTCTCTCTTTCTCTTTATATATATATATATATATATATATATATATATATATATATATCTAAATATTATTAAAAAAGAAACCTTATGACATCATTTAAAACATTATGGATCGTTGATTGTGTTTTCTTTATAGGTTTTACACTCTTGAATCAATTTGCTTACGTCACCTTGATCAAACAAGAAGTCAATCCGTTATATTAGGAAATTAAATGTAGGAATTGAATGAAAATAATACTTGAATTCTTTCCAAACTTACGACTACAAAATTGGTTCCTAATTAATGTAAACCTTAAATTTAGGCTCTATTTCCATTTAAAATTGCTTTTCAAATATATTATATGTTGAAATCTCGGAAACTATTAATTTCAAATTTCAAAAGTTTCGGATATTTTTATGAACCAATACACTTTCAAGCATGATATCTTCTATTTTAAGTTTAAATGAGATTTCAATTGATTACCTGCTATTTTTCTTCATATTGACTTGTATATATATTTCAAACCTTTTTAATAATCGATTTACACAAACATTATGTTATAATTTCCACGTAGAAAACAAATCTCTAAATATTATTAAAAGAGATACCTTATGACATCACCTAAAACAATCTGGATCGTTGATTGTGTATCTATGCTCTAACACAGAATTCATTTTTGCAAAATGTTCGGAATTTGTAATCAATAGAATACACAAAAATAACACATGCATTAATGATTTAATACATACCCACAGTGTTCTTGAATTCGTAATAAAAGCTCAGAGTCTCTCGATTTAGCTAACGCCTTCTGCTTCTGCGTCGAGCGGATAATTGAAATGATAGCTTCGTAGAGCTTTGTAGAAATAGAACCAGAATGTGAGGCGCGTGTATTTGACGCAGGTGGCGAGTGATTGGGGAGGAGAATATTTGATTGTCAGAATGGGATTTGCTATTGTGCTCTTGAATCGAATGATGGCGTTATTTACGGATGCATCGTTACAGAAATGGCCCCTCACGTTTTTTCCTTTATTCCTATAATATTTAAATTACAAAAATGGTCCTTCAATTCTTTTTTTTATTGACAAATCATGTGAATTTTTCTTTTTTAAACTTTTAAGACCAAATTGCAAATTTGGTCCTTGTGGTTTATTTCCAAAATATTTTGGGATTGTACCGTCGGCCCCATATAAAAAATTTATTTTAGCTTTGGTCCATGAAAGATTTGAAATAAATTATAGTGACTATTTTATCCTTTATATATATATATATATATATATATATATATATATATATATATATATATATATATATATTATTGTTTTGAGTTATTTAACTTATTTTTAAATGAAAAATAAAATGAAAATTCCAAACCCACTCGCTCATTCCCAACGTGTCTCTCTCTCTCTCTCTCTCTATATATATATATATATATATATATATATATATATATATATATATATATATATATATAAATATATAAATATATCTAAATATTATTAAAAAAGAAACCTTATGACATCATTTAAAACATTATGGATCGTTGATTGTGTTTTGTTTATAGGTTTTACACTCTTGAATCAATTTGCTTACGTCACCTTGATCAAACAAGAAGTCAATCCGTTATATTAGGAAATTAAATGTAGGAATTGAATGAAAATAATACTTGAATTCTTTCCAAACTTACGACTACAAAATTGGTTCCTTATTAATCTAAACCTTAAATTTAGGCTCTATTTCCATTCAAAATTGCTTTTCAAATATATGATATGTTGAAATCTCGGAAACTCTTAATTTCAAATTTCAAAAGTTTCGGATATTTTTATGAACCAATACACTTTCAAGCATGATATCTTCTATTTTAAGTTTAAATGAGATTTCAATTGATTACCTGCTAATTTTCTTCATATTGACTTGTATATATATTTCAAACATTTTTAATAATCGATTTACACAAACATTATGTTATAATTTCCACGTAGAAAACAAATCTCTAAATATTATTAAAAGAGATACCTTATGACATCACCTAAAACAATCTGGATCGTTGATTGTGTATCTATGCTCTAACACAGAATTCATTTTTGCAAAATGTTCGGAATTTGTAATCAATAGAATACACAAAAATAACACATGCATTAATGATTTAATACATACTCACAGTGTTCTTGAATTCGTAATAAAAGCTCAGAGTCTCTCGATTTAGCTAACGCCTTCTGCTTCTGCGTCGAGCGGATAATTGAAATGACAGCTTCGTAGAGCTTTGTAGAAATAGAACCAGAATGTGAGGCGCGTGTATTTGACGCAGGTGGCGAGTGATTGGGGAGGAGAATATTTGATTGTCAGAATGGGATTTGCTATTGTGCTCCTGAATCGAATGATGGTGTTATTTACGGATGCATCGTTACAGAAATGGCCCCTCACGTTTTTTCCTTTATTCCTATAATATTTAAATTACAAAAAATGGTCCTTCAATTCTTTTTTTTATTGACAAATCATGTGAATTTTTCTTTTTTAAACTTTTAAGACCAAATTGCAAATTTGGTCCTTGTGGTTTATTTCCAAAATATTATGGGATTTTACCGTCGGCCCCATATAAAAAATTTATTTTAGCTTTGGTCCATGAAAGATTTGAAATAAATTATAGTGACTATTTTATCCTTTATATATATATATATATATATATATATATATATATATATATATATATATATATATTATACTTTTGAGTTATTTAACTTATTTTTAAATGAAATATAAAATGAAAATTCCAAACCCACTCGCTCATTCCCAACGTGTCTCTCTCTCTCTCTCTCTATATATATATATATATATATATATATATATATATATATATATATATCTAAATATATATATATATATATATATATATATATATATATATCTAAATATTATTAAAAAAGAAACCTTATGACATCATTTAAAACATTATGGATCGTTGATTGTGTTTTCTTTATAGGTTTTACACTCTTGAATCAATTTGCTTACGTCACCTTGATCAAACAAGAAGTCAATCTGTTATATTAGGAAATTAAATGTAGGAATTGAATGAAAATAATACTTGAATTCTTTCCAAACTTACGACTACAAAATTGGTTCCTTATTAATGTAAACCTTAAAATTAGGCTCTATTTCCATTCAAAATTGTTTTTCAAATATATTATATGTTGAAATCTCGGAAACTATTAATTTCAAATTTCAAAAGTTTCGGATATTTTTATGAACCAATACACTTTCAAGCATGATATCTTCTATTTTAAGTTTAAATGAGATTTCAATTGATTACCTGCTAATTTTCTTCATATTGACTTGTATATATATTTCAAACCTTTTTAATAATCGATTTACACAAACATTATGATATAATTTCCACGTAGAAAACAAATCTCGAAATATTATTAAAAGAGATACCTTATGACATCACCTAAAACAATCTGGATCGTTGATTGTGTATCTATGCTCTAACACAGAATTCATTTTTGCAAAATGTTCGGAATTTGTAATCAATAGAATACACAAAAATAACACATGCATTAATGATTTAATACATACTCACAGTGTTCTTGAATTCGTAATAAAAGGTCAGAGTCTCTCGATTTAGCTAACGCCTTCTGCTTCTGCGTCGAGCGGATAATTGAAATGACAGCTTCGTAGAGCTTTGTAGAAATAGAACCAGAATGTGAGGCGCGTGTATTTGACGCAGGTGGCGAGTGATTGGGGAGGAGAATATTTGATTGTCAGAATGGGATTTGCTATTGTGCTCCTGAATCGAATGATGGTGTTATTTACGGATGCATCGTTACAGAAATGGCCCCTCACGTTTTTTCCTTTATTCCTATAATATTTAAATTACAAAAAATGGTCCTTCAATTCTTTTTTTTATTGACAAATCATGTGAATTTTTCTTTTTTAAACTTTTAAGACCAAATTGCAAATTTGGTCCTTGTGGTTTATTTCCAAAATATTTTGGGATTGTACCGTCGGCCCCATATAAAAAATTTATTTTAGCTTTGGTCCATGAAAGATTTGAAATAAATTATAGTGACTATTTTATCCTTTATATATATATATATATATATATATATATATATATATATATATATATTATTCTTTTGAGTTATTTAACTTATTTTTAAATGAAATATAAAATGAAAATTCCAAACCCACTCGCTCATTCCCAACGTGTCTCTCTCTCTCTCTCTATATATATATATATATATACATATATATATATATATATCTAAATATTATTAAAAAAGAAACCTTATGACATCATTTAAAACATTATGGATCGTTGATTGTGTTTTCTTTATAGGTTTTACACTCTTGAATCAATTTGCTTACGTCAGCTTGATCAAACAAGAAGTCAATCCGTTATATTAGGAAATTAAATGTAGGAATTGAATGAAAATAATACTTGAATTCTTTCCAAACTTACGACTACAAAATTGGTTCCTTATTAATGTAAACCTTAAATTTAGGCTCTATTTCCATTCAAAATTGCTTTTCAAATATATTATATGTTGAAATCTCGGAAACTATTAATTTCAAATTTCAAAAGTTTCGGATATTTTTATGAACCAATACACTTTGAAGCATGATATCTTCTATTTTAAGTTTAAATGAGATTTCAATTGATTACCTGCTAATTTTCTTCATATTGACTTGTATATATATTTCAAACCTTTTTAATAATCGATTTACACAAACATTATGATATAATTTCCACGTAGAAAACAAATCTCGAAATATTATTAAAAGAGATACCTTATGACATCACCTAAAACAATCTGGATCGTTGATTGTGTATCTATGCTCTAACACAGAATTCATTTTTGCAAAATGTTCGGAATTTGTAATCAATAGAATACACAAAAATAACACATGCATTAATGATTTAATACATACTCACAGTGTTCTTGAATTCGTAATAAAAGCTCAGAGTCTCTCGATTTAGCTAACGCCTTCTGCTTCTGCGTCGAGCGGATAATTGAAATGACAGCTTCGTAGAGCTTTGTAGAAATAGAACCAGAATGTGAGGTGCGTGTATTTGACGCAGGTGGCGAGTGATTGGGGAGGAGAATATTTGATTGCCAGAATGGGATTTGCTATTGTGCTCCTGAATCGAATGATGGTGTTATTTACGGATGCATCGTTACAGAAATGGCCCCTCACGTTTTTTCCTTTATTCCTATAATATTTAAATTACAAAAAATGGTCCTTCAATTCTTTTTTTTATTGACAAATCATGTGAATTTTTCTTTTTTAAACTTTTAAGACCAAATTGCAAATTTGGTCCTTGTGGTTTATTTCCAAAATATTTTGGGATTGTACCGTCGGCCCCATATAAAAAATTTATTTTAGCTTTGGTCCATGAAAGATTTGAAATAAATTATAGTGACTATTTTATCCTTTATATATATATATATATATATATATATATATATATATATATATATATATATATATATATATATATATATATATTATTCTTTTGAGTTATTTAACTTATTTTTAAATGAAATATAAAATGAAAATTCCATACCCACTCGCTCATTCCCAACGTGTCTCTCTCTCTCTCTCTCTCTATATATATATATATATATATATATATATATATATATATATATATATATATATAAATATTATTAAAAAAGAAATCTTATGACATCATTTAAAACATTATGGATCGTTGATTGTGTTTTCTTTATAGGTTTTACACTCTTGAATCAATTTGCTTACGTCACCTTGATCAAACAAGAAGTCAATCCGTTATATTAGGAAATTAAATGTAGGAATTGAATGAAAATAATACTTGAATTCTTTCCAAACTTACGACTACAAAATTGGTTCCTTATTAATGTAAACCTTAAATTTAGGCTCTATTTCCATTCAAAATTGCTTTTCAAATATATTATATGTTGAAATCTCGGAAACTATTAATTTCAAATTTCAAAAGTTTCGGATATTTTTATGAACCAATACACTTTGAAGCATGATATCTTCTATTTTAAGTTTAAATGAGATTTCAATTGATTACCTGCTAATTTTCTTCATATTGACTTGTATATATATTTCAAACCTTTTTAATAATCGATTTACACAAACATTATGATATAATTTCCACGTAGAAAACAAATCTCGAAATATTATTAAAAGAGATACCTTATGACATCACCTAAAACAATCTGGATCGTTGATTGTGTATCTATGCTCTAACACAGAATTCATTTTTGCAAAATGTTCGGAATTTGTAATCAATAGAATACACAAAAATAACACATGCATTAATGATTTAATACATACTCACAGTGTTCTTGAATTCGTAATAAAAGCTCAGAGTCTCTCGATTTAGCTAACGCCTTCTGCTTCTGCGTCGAGCGGATAATTGAAATGACAGCTTCGTAGAGCTTTGTAGAAATAGAACCAGAATGTGAGGTGCGTGTATTTGACGCAGGTGGCGAGTGATTGGGGAGGAGAATATTTGATTGCCAGAATGGGATTTGCTATTGTGCTCCTGAATCGAATGATGGTGTTATTTACGGATGCATCGTTACAGAAATGGCCCCTCACGTTTTTTCCTTTATTCCTATAATATTTAAATTACAAAAAATGGTCCTTCAATTCTTTTTTTTATTGACAAATCATGTGAATTTTTCTTTTTTAAACTTTTAAGACCAAATTGCAAATTTGGTCCTTGTGGTTTATTTCCAAAATATTTTGGGATTGTACCGTCGGCCCCATATAAAAAATTTATTTTAGCTTTGGTCCATGAAAGATTTGAAATAAATTATAGTGACTATTTTATCCTTTATATATATATATATATATATATATATATATATATATATATATATATATATATATATATATTATTCTTTTGAGTTATTTAACTTATTTTTAAATGAAATATAAAATGAAAATTCCATACCCACTCGCTCATTCCCAACGTGTCTCTCTCTCTCTCTCTCTCTCTATATATATATATATATATATATATATATATATATATATAAATATTATTAAAAAAGAAATCTTATGACATCATTTAAAACATTATGGATCGTTGATTGTGTTTTCTTTATAGGTTTTACACTCTAGAATCAATTTGCTTACGTCACCTTGATCAAACAAGAAGTCAATCCGTTATATTAGGAAATTAAATGTAGGAATTGAATGAAAATAATACTTGAATTCTTTCCAAACTTACGACTACAAAATTGGTTCCTTATTAATCTAAACCTTAAATTTAGGCTCTATTTCCATTCAAAATTGCTTTTCAAATATATTATATGTTGAAATCTCGGAAACTATTAATTTCAAATTTCAAAAGTTTCGGATATTTTTATGAACCAATACACTTTCAAGCATGATATCTTCTATTTTAAGTTTAAATGAGATTTCAATTGATTACCTGCTAATTTTCTTCATATTGACTTGTATATATATTTCAAACCTTTTTAATAATCGTTTTACACAAACATTATGATATAATTTTCACGTAGAAAACAAATCTCGAAATATTATTAAAAGAGATACCTTATGACATCACCTAAAACAATCTGGATCGTTGATTGTGTATCTATGCTCTAACACAGAATTCATTTTTGCAAAATGTTCGGAATTTGTAATCAATAGAATACACAAAAATAACACATGCATTAATGATTTAATACATACTCACAGTGTTCTTGAATTCGTAATAAAAGCTCAGAGTCTCTCAATTTAGCTAACGCCTTCTGCTTCTGCGTCGAGCGGATAATTGAAATGACAGCTTCGTAGAGCTTTGTAGAAATAGAACCAGAATGTGAGGCGCGTGTATTTGACGCAGGTGGCGAGTGATTGGGGAGGAGAATATTTGATTGTCAGAATGGGATTTGCTATTGTGCTCCTGAATCGAATGATGGTGTTATTTACGGATGCATCGTTACAGAAATGGCCCCTCACGTTTTTTCCTTTATTCCTATAATATTTAAATTACAAAAAATGGTCCTTCAATTCTTTTTTTTATTGACAAATCATGTGAATTTTTCTTTTTTAAACTTTTAAGACCAAATTGCAAATTTGGTCCTTGTGGTTTATTTCCAAAATATTATGGGATTGTACCGTCAACCCCATATAAAAAATTTATTTTAGCTTTGGTCCATGAAAGATTTGAAATAAATTATAGTGACTATTTTATCCTTTATATATATATATATATATATATATATATATATATTATACTTTTGAGTTATTTAACTTATTTTTAAATGAAATATAAAATGAAAATTCCAAACCCACTCGCTCATTCCCAACGTGTCTCTCTCTCTCTCTCTCTCTCTCTATATATATATATATATATATATATATATATATATATATATATATATATATCTATATATATATATATATATATCTAAATATATATATATATATATATATATATATATATATATATCTAAATATTATTAAAAAAGAAACCTTATGACATCATTTAAAACATTATGGATCGTTGATTGTGTTTTCTTTATAGGTTTTACACTCTTGAATCAATTTGCTTACGTCACCTTGATCAAACAAGAAGTCAATCCGTTATATTAGGAAATTAAATGTAGGAATTGAATGAAAATAATACTTGAATTCTTTCCAAACTTACGACTACAAAATTGGTTCCTTATTAATGTAAACCTTAAATTTAGGCTCTATTTCCATTCAAAATTGCTTTTCAAATATATTATATGTTGAAATCTCGGAAACTATTAATTTCAAATTTCAAAAGTTTCGGATATTTTTATGAACCAATACACTTTCAAGCATGATATCTTCTATTTTAAGTTTAAATGAGATTTCAATTGATTACCTGCTAATTTTCTTCATATTGACTTGTATATATATTTCAAACCTTTTTAATAATCGATTTACACAAACATTATGTTATAATTTCCACGTAGAAAACAAATCTCTAAATATTATTAAAAGAGATACCTTATGACATCACCTAAAACAATCTGGATCGTTGATTGTGTATCTATGCTCTAACACAGAATTCATTTTTGCAAAATGTTCGGAATTTGTAATCAATAGAATACACAAAAATAACACATGCATTAATGATTTAATACATACCCACAGTGTTCTTGAATTCGTAATAAAAGCTCAGAGTCTCTCGATTTAGCTAACACCTTCTGCTTCTGCGTCGAGCGGATAATTGAAATGATAGCTTCGTAGAGCTTTGTAGAAATAGAACCAGAATGTGAGGCGCGTGTATTTGACGCAGGTGGCGAGTGATTGGGGAGGAGAATATTTGATTGTCAGAATAGGATTTGCTATTGTGCTCCTGAATCGAATGATGGCGTTATTTACGGATGCATCGTTACAGAAATGGCCCCTCACGTTTTTTCCTTTATTCCTATAATATTTAAATTACAAAAATGGTCCTTCAATTCTTTTTTTTATTGACAAATCATGTGAATTTTTCTTTTTTAAACTTTTAAGACCAAATTGCAAATTTGGTCCTTGTGGTTTATTTCCAAAATATTTTGGGATTGTACCGTCGGCCCCATATAAAAAATTTATTTTAGCTTTGGTCCATGAAAGATTTCAAATAAATTATAGTGACTATTTTATCCTTTATATATATATATATATATATATATATATATATATATATATATATATATATATATATATATATATATTATTCTTTTGAGTTATTTAACTTATTTTTAAATGAAAAATAAAATGAAAATTCCAAACCCACTCGCTCATTCCCAACGTGTCTCTCTCTCTCTCTCTCTCTCTCTCTCTCTATATATATATATATATATATATATATATATATATATATATATATATCTAAATATATATATATATATATATATATATATATATAAATATATCTAAATATTATTAAAAAAGAAACCTTATGACATCATTTAAAACATTATGGATCGTTGATTGTGTTTTGTTTATAGGTTTTACACTCTTGAATCAATTTGCTTACGTCACCTTGATCAAACAAGAAGTCAATCCGTTATATTAGGAAATTAAATGTAGGAATTGAATGAAAATAATACTTGAATTCTTTCCAAACTTACGACTACAAAATTGGTTCCTTATTAATGTAAAGCTTAAATTTAGGCTCTATTTCCATTCAAAATTGCTTTTCAAATATATTATATGTTGAAATCTCGGAAACTCTTAATTTCAAATTTCAAAAGTTTCGGATATTTTTATGAACCAATACACTTTCAAGCATGATATCTTCTATTTTAAGTTTAAATGAGATTTCAATTGATTACCTGCTAATTTTCTTCATATTGACTTGTATATATATTTCAATCATTTTTAATAATCGATTTACACAAACATTATGTTATAATTTCCACGTAGAAAACAAATCTCTAAATATTATTAAAAGAGATACCTTATGACATCACCTAAAACAATCTGGATCGTTGATTGTGTATCTATGCTCTAACACAGAATTCATTTTTGCAAAATGTTCGGAATTTGTAATCAATAGAATACACAAAAATAACACATGCATTAATGATTTAATACATACTCACAGTGTTCTTGAATTCGTAATAAAAGCTCAGAGTCTCTCGATTTAGCTAACGCCTTCTGCTTCTGCGTCGAGCGGATAATTGAAATGACAGCTTCGTAGAGCTTTGTAGAAATAGAACCAGAATGTGAGGCGCGTGTATTTGACGCAGGTGGCGAGTGATTGGGGAGGAGAATATTTGATTGTCAGAATGGGATTTGCTATTGTGCTCCTGAATCGAATGATGGTGTTATTTACGGATGCATCGTTACAGAAATGGCCCCTCACGTTTTTTCCTTTATTCCTATAATATTTAAATTACAAAAAATGGTCCTTCAATTCTTTTTTTTATTGACAAATCATGTGAATTTTTCTTTTTTAAACTTTTAAGACCAAATTGCAAATTTGGTCCTTGTGGTTTATTTCCAAAATATTATGGGATTGTACCATCGGCCCCATATAAAAAATTTATTTTAGCTTTGGTCCATGAAAGATTTGAAATAAATTATAGTGACTATTTTATCCTTTATATATATATATATATATATATATATATATATATATATATATATATATATATATATATATATATATATATATTATACTTTTGAGTTATTTAACTTATTTTTAAATGAAATATAAAATGAAAATTCCAAACCCACTCGCTCATTCCCAACGTCTCTCTCTCTCTCTCTCTCTCTCTCTCTATATATATATATATATATATATATATATATATATCTAAATATATATATATATATATATATATATATATATATATATATCTAAATATTATTAAAGAAGAAACCTTATGACATCATTTAAAACATTATGGATCGTTGATTGTGTTTTCTTTATAGGTTTTACACTCTTGAATCAATTTGCTTACGTCAGCTTGATCAAACAAGAAGTCAATCCGTTATATTAGGAAATTAAATGTAGGAATTGAATGAAAATAATACTTGAATTCTTTCCAAACTTACGACTACAAAATTGGTTCCTTATTAATGTAAAGCTTAAATTTAGGCTCTATTTCCATTCAAAATTGCTTTTCAAATATATTATATGTTGAAATCTCGGAAACTCTTAATTTCAAATTTCAAAAGTTTCGGATATTTTTATGAACCAATACACTTTCAAGCATGATATCTTCTATTTTAAGTTTAAATGAGATTTCAATTGATTACCTGCTAATTTTCTTCATATTGACTTGTATATATATTTCAATCATTTTTAATAATCGATTTACACAAACATTATGTTATAATTTCCACGTAGAAAACAAATCTCTAAATATTATTAAAAGAGATACCTTATGACATCACCTAAAACAATCTGGATCGTTGATTGTGTATCTATGCTCTAACACAGAATTCATTTTTGCAAAATGTTCGGAATTTGTAATCAATAGAATACACAAAAATAACACATGCATTAATGATTTAATACATACTCACAGTGTTCTTGAATTCGTAATAAAAGCTCAGAGTCTCTCGATTTAGCTAACGCCTTCTGCTTCTGCGTCGAGCGGATAATTGAAATGACAGCTTCGTAGAGCTTTGTAGAAATAGAACCAGAATGTGAGGCGCGTGTATTTGACGCAGGTGGCGAGTGATTGGGGAGGAGAATATTTGATTGTCAGAATGGGATTTGCTATTGTGCTCCTGAATCGAATGATGGTGTTATTTACGGATGCATCGTTACAGAAATGGCCCCTCACACGTTTTTTCCTTTATTCCTATAATATTTAAATTACAAAAAATGGTCCTTCAATTCTTTTTTTTATTGACAAATCATGTGAATTTTTCTTTTTTAAACTTTTAAGACCAAATTGCAAATTTGGTCCTTGTGGTTTATTTCCAAAATATTATGGGATTGTACCATCGGCCCCATATAAAAAATTTATTTTAGCTTTGGTCCATGAAAGATTTGAAATAAATTATAGTGACTATTTTATCCTTTATATATATATATATATATATATATATATATATATATATATATATATATATATATATATATATATATATATATATTATACTTTTGAGTTATTTAACTTATTTTTAAATGAAATATAAAATGAAAATTCCAAACCCACTCGCTCATTCCCAACGTCTCTCTCTCTCTCTCTCTCTCTCTCTATATATATATATATATATATATATATATATATATATATATCTAAATATATATATATATATATATATATATATATATATTATATATATATATATATCTAAATATTATTAAAGAAGAAACCTTATGACATCATTTAAATAAAACATTATGGATCGTTGATTGTGTTTTCTTTATAGGTTTTACACTCTTGAATCAATTTGCTTACGTCAGCTTGATCAAACAAGAAGTCAATCCGTTATATTAGGAAATTAAATGTAGGAATTGAATGAAAATAATACTTGAATTCTTTCCAAACTTACGACTACAAAATTGGTTCCTTATTAATGTAAACCTTAAAATTAGGCTCTATTTCCATTCAAAATTGCTTTTCAAATATATTATATGTTGAAATCTCGGAAACTATTAATTTCAAATTTCAAAAGTTTCGGATATTTTTATGAACCAATACACTTTCAAGCATGATATCTTCTATTTTAAGTTTAAATGAGATTTCAATTGATTACCTGCTAATTTTCTTCATATTGACTTGTATATATATTTCAAACCTTTTTAATAATCGATTTACACAAACATTATGATATAATTTCCACGTAGAAAACAAATCTCGAAATATTATTAAAATAGATACCTTATGACATCACCTAAAACAATCTGGATCGTTGATTGTGTATCTATGCTCTAACACAGAATTCATTTTTGCAAAATGTTCGGAATTTGTAATCAATAGAATACACAAAAATAACACATGCATTAATGATTTAATACATACTCACAGTGTTCTTGAATTCGTAATAAAAGCTCAGAGTCTCTCGATTTAGCTAACGCCTTCTGCTTCTGCGTCGAGCGGATAATTGAAATGACAGCTTCGTAGAGCTTTGTAGAAATAGAACCAGAATGTGAGGCGCGTGTATTTGACGCAGGTGGCGAGTGATTGGGGAGGAGAATATTTGATTGTCAGAATGGGATTTGCTATTGTGCTCCTGAATCGAATGATGGTGTTATTTACGGATGCATCGTTACAGAAATGGCCCCTCGCGTTTTTTCCTTTATTCCTATAATATTTAAATTACAAAAAATGGTCCTTCAATTCTTTTTTTTATTGACAAATCATGTGAATTTTTCTTTTTTTAAACTTTTAAGACCAAATTGCAAATTTGGTCCTTGTGGTTTATTTCCAAAATATTTTGGGATTGTACCGTCGGCCCCATATAAAAAATTTATTTTAGCTTTGGTCCATGAAAGATTTGAAATAAATTATAGTGACTATTTTATCCTTTATATATATATATATATATATATATATATATATATATAATTCTTTTGAGTTATTTAACTTATTTTTAAATGAAATATAAAATGAAAATTCCAAACCCACTCGCTCATTCCCAACGTGTCTCTCTCTCTCTCTCTCTATATATATATATATATATATATATATATATATATATATATATATATATATATATATATATATCTAAATATTATTAAAAAAGAAACCTTATGACATCATTTAAAACATTATGGATCGTTGATTGTGTTTTCTTTATAGGTTTTACACTCTTGAATCAATTTGCTTACGTCAGCTTGATAAAACAAGAAGTCAATCCGTTATATTAGGAAATTAAATGTAGGAATTGAATGAAAATAATACTTGAATTCTTTCCAAACTTACGACTACAAAATTGGTTCCTTATTAATGTAAACCTTAAATTTAGGCTCTATTTCCATTCAAAATTGCTTTTCAAATATATTATATGTTGAAATCTCGGAAACTATTAATTTCAAATTTCAAAAGTTTCGGATATTTTTATGAACCAATACACTTTCAAGCATGATATCTTCTATTTTAAGTTTAAATGAGATTTCAATTGATTACCTGCTAATTTTCTTCATATTGACTTGTATATATATTTCAAACCTTTTTAATAATCGATTTACACAAACATTATGTTATAATTTCCACGTAGAAAACAAATCTCTAAATATTATTAAAAGAGATACCTTATGACATCACCTAAAACAATCTGGATCGTTGATTGTGTATCTATGCTCTAACACAGAATTCATTTTTGCAAAATGTTCGGAATTTGTAATCAATAGAATACACAAAAATAACACATGCATTAATGATTTAATACATACCCACAGTGTTCTTGAATTCGTAATAAAAGCTCAGAGTCTCTCGATTTAGCTAACACCTTCTGCTTCTGCGTCGAGCGGATAATTGAAATGATAGCTTCGTAGAGCTTTGTAGAAATAGAACCAGAATGTGAGGGCGCGTGTATTTGACGCAGGTGGCGAGTGATTGGGGAGGAGAATATTTGATTGTCAGAATAGGATTTGCTATTGTGCTCCTGAATCGAATGATGGCGTTATTTACGGATGCATCGTTACAGAAATGGCCCCTCACGTTTTTTCCTTTATTCCTATAATATTTAAATTACAAAAATGGTCCTTCAATTCTTTTTTTTATTGACAAATCATGTGAATTTTTCTTTTTTAAAACTTTTAAGACCAAATTGCAAATTTGGTCCTTGTGGTTTATTTCCAAAATATTTTGGGATTGTACCGTCGGCCCCATATAAAAAATTTATTTTAGCTTTGGTCCATGAAAGATTTCAAATAAATTATAGTGACTATTTTATCCTTTATATATATATATATATATATATATATATATATATATATATATATATATATATTATTCTTTTGAGTTATTTAACTTATTTTTAAATGAAAAATAAAATGAAAATTCCAAACCCACTCGCTCATTCCCAACGTGTCTCTCTCTCTCTCTCTCTCTCTCTCTATATATATATATATATATATATATTATATATATATATATATCTAAATATATATATATATATATATATATATATATATATATATAAATATATCTAAATATTATTAAAAAAGAAACCTTATGACATCATTTAAAACATTATGGATCGTTGATTGTGTTTGTTTATAGGTTTTACACTCTTGAATCAATTTGCTTACGTCACCTTGATCAAACAAGAAGTCAATCCGTTATATTAGGAAATTAAATGTAGGAATTGAATGAAAATAATACTTGAATTCTTTCCAAACTTACGACTACAAAATTGGTTCCTTATTAATGTAAAGCTTAAATTTAGGCTCTATTTCCATTCAAAATTGCTTTTCAAATATATTATATGTTGAAATCTCGGAAACTCTTAATTTCAAATTTCAAAAGTTTCGGATATTTTTATGAACCAATACACTTTCAAGCATGATATCTTCTATTTTAAGTTTAAATGAGATTTCAATTGATTACCTGCTAATTTTCTTCATATTGACTTGTATATATATTTCAATCATTTTTAATAATCGATTTACACAAACATTATGTTATAATTTCCACGTAGAAAACAAATCTCTAAATATTATTAAAAGAGATACCTTATGACATCACCTAAAACAATCTGGATCGTTGATTGTGTATCTATGCTCTAACACAGAATTCATTTTTGCAAAATGTTCGGAATTTGTAATCAATAGAATACACAAAAATAACACATGCATTAATGATTTAATACATACTCACAGTGTTCTTGAATTCGTAATAAAAGCTCAGAGTCTCTCGATTTAGCTAACGCCTTCTGCTTCTGCGTCGAGCGGATAATTGAAATGACAGCTTCGTAGAGCTTTGTAGAAATAGAACCAGAATGTGAGGCGCGTGTATTTGACGCAGGTGGCGAGTGATTGGGGAGGAGAATATTTGATTGTCAGAATGGGATTTGCTATTGTGCTCCTGAATCGAATGATGGTGTTATTTACGGATGCATCGTTACAGAAATGGCCCCTCACGTTTTTTTCCTTTATTCCTATAATATTTAAATTACAAAAAATGGTCCTTCAATTCTTTTTTTTATTGACAAATCATGTGAATTTTTCTTTTTAAACTTTTAAGACCAAATTGCAAATTTGGTCCTTGT